>NC_091620.1:66150421-66335421 GCF_027580195.1 Bos mutus | reverse complement strand
AACCCCATGGACTGCAGCATGCCAGGCCTCCCTGTCCCTCACAATCTCCTGTGGTTTGCCCAAGTTCATGTTCATTGCATTGGTAATGCCTTCCAGCCATCTCTTTATAAATCAGGAAGAGTTTTTGTCTTTACCAGTTTAATTCTTTGTTTTCTTTTTAACTATGTAATAGAGTTTAGAATCTGTAACTTGATTATTCATACTCTGGGAAAGAGTTCACTGAGAATTGAAAAGATAAACTGCATTAGATATCATCAAATAGGACTTAGGGGTAAAAATATTTTAAAACTTTTTGATGTTCAAAGATTCCTAATGTAAGTGGGTGGGAAAGTAACAGTAAATTCTAAAACTCTTTTTTTATTTCTCCTAAGTATCCATTTATGTTATTTAAAATTTATATGATTTCTTCTATGGATCAAAACTGTTTTCTTATGAATATTTTGGCATAAATATCATTTCCAGTTAAAAATATGAGAAGGAATACATCTCTTATGGCATCTTAGTTCAGTCCTGACAGTTTCATCATCATGGTCACAGTAAACCAAAATACTGTATCAGAGACTGTCAGAACCTTGGAAAATACTCAATTCAGTGCTATGACTCAAGGGTGTCTTGACTGTTTTTCTAAAGGAATTGTATTTACTGATGACAAAGAGAAAAAAGTGCTTAAAGAGAAATACAAAATATGTTAGGATAAAACAAATTACTTTTCTGTATTTTTTAACATGTTAAAGAAGCAGGATATCTGCGTCAATGACAGCTAAACTTAAGACTGTCTTTGCTGCCGCTCCTGCTGCTAAGTCGCTTCAGTCTTGTCTGACTCTGTGCGACCCCATAGACAGCAGCCCACCGCCTGGGATTCTCCAGGCAAGAACACTGGAGTGGGTTGCCATTTCCTTCTCCAATGCTCTCTCTAGTGATGCTCTATTAGGTATGGCAGAACTTCCTGTTTGATAGAATTATTTGATGACATCTTCAGAAGTTTCTATATTTGAAATATTCATATAAATATTGATTTACTGAATTGTAAATGGCTTTTAAAAAATAGAAAAAAGAGATAAATGACAAGGGTGACAACATGAGAAGAGGAAAGGGATAAGTTGCTAAGTCTAAGAGATGTCAGGGTGATAGACCAAGTAATGGTGAAACTTAGCCAATACTACCAGTGTATTCCATGCGGACTTGTGCCATTAACTAGGAAGGACCGCATAGCTGGAGTACAGTAAGAACCTGACAACCAAGACTGTCTTCCTTGGCAAGGTAACACCCAGGAGCTTGGACTGACGAAGGAAGGGAGCGAAGGAGGAGGACAGAAGCAACTAGGGAGGGAAGGAGGAAAAAAATTTTGATAGAAATTTGCAGAGGGAAGGTGGGCAATAGGAAGGGAAACCAGAGGAAGGTAGGCCCTTTGGATCTGCAGCCCCTTTTCTGATCTCATACCCCAGCTTGATGTCTTATTTAAGAAAGCAGACTAGTGGTTGTGGCAAAACAAAGCCTAATTTTAACTCATCCATTGTTCCAGAAATGTTGTTTCTCTTGCACTGATATATCAACTTTCTTTGCCTGGTTAAGCTTATATACCAGAGTCAAACAAAACGAACCAAAACAAGGTAAAAACAAGTTTCTCCTTGTCACTCTATCTTCACATATAATTTCTTCTGGCTGCCTCCTCCTCAGTAATTTTCTCATTTGTGGAAAGATTCTGGAGGCTGCTTACCTTATGGAGTTGACTGGCCTAATTCAGATTTCTGTATATAACTTGGCCTCTATGCAGAGGAAATAAAATAATTATTAGGTCTTCCTAACAATAACTAAAGGAGAAGGCAATGGCACCCCACTCCAGTACTCTTGCCTGGAAAATCCCATGGATGGAGGAGCCTGGTGGGCTACAGTCCGTGGGGTCGCTAAGAGTTGGACACGGCTGAGCGACTTCACTTTCACTTTTCACTTTCACGCGTTGGAGAAGGAAATGGCAACCCACTCCAGTGTTCTTGCCTGGAGAATCCCAGGGACGGGGGAGCCTGGTGGGCTGCCGTCTATGGGGTCGCACAGAGTCGGACACTACTGAAGCGACTTAGCAGTAGCAGCAGCAACAATAACTAAAGGCCTTAAAGATTATAAAACCACAGTTACATACAATTCAAAGACAAAGAAATGTCCAGCTGAAAAAATATGTGTAATTGAGATTTTCCTAGCATTACTAGAGAGTAAAGTTTATTTAAAGATATGTTATGCAAATTACAACTAGTCTTTGCTCTAAAATTTAAATGTCGTGGTTTAGTCGCTAAGTCATGTCCGACTCTTGTGACCCCATGGACTGTAGCCTGTCTGGCTCCTCTGTCCTTGGGATTCTCCAGGTAAGAATAATATATTAAAATATGAACACTTTTGACCTCAACATATTTTACATTTCTATCTTAAGTAATATAAATCTACTGTTAAATTTAACAAACATATCAAAACCTTGGTAAAATAATCCTTCATCCTTTCTATGGTAGCTTCCCTGGTAGCTCAGATGATAAAGAATCTGCAGTGTGGGTGACCTGAGTTCAATCCCTGGGTCAGGAAGCTCCTCTGGAGAAGGAAATGGCTACGCACTCCAGCATTCTTGCTTGGAGAATTCCATGGACAGAGAAGTCTGGAGGGTTACAGTCTATGGGGTCACAAAGAATTGGACACAACTGAGCAACTAACACTTACAATTTGATTACTTTCAATGCATTCTTTCTATACTTCCTTTGTGTTCATAATTATCTGTGGATCAATCAGTTGATTCATCCATCTAACCATCCATTCATATATTTATCCATCTGTATATCTGTCATCTAATATACTCAATTACTTGATTCAGAATTTAGCAGCAGTCCTTAATATTAAAACTGCTCACTGAGGTTTTATTTTTCTTAAGCATATTACTCACTTAATTCAAGATTAATAAAAAATGACTGTTACAAGTTGCCTTATTTTGTTTACAATATACTAGGATATAAGTTGAAGAAGGCAATGGCACCCCACTCCAGTACTCTTGCCTGGAAAATCCCATGGATAGAGGAGCCTGGAAGGCTGCAGTCCATGGGGTTGCTAAGAGTCAGACATGACTGAGCGACTTCACTTTCACTTTTTCATACATTGGAGAAGGAAATGGCAACCCACTCCAGTGTTCTTGCCTGGAGAATCCCACGGACGGGGGAGCCTGGTGGACTGCCATCTATGGGGTCACACAGAGTCGGACATGACTGAAGTGACTTAGCAGTAGCAGCAGGATATAAGTACATATATATATAAATTATTTTCTCTAAGTATACATTACGATTGATTATTTGAAAAAATTAGTATTTCAATTTAGATCCCATTTATGATTCAGAATTCTGTGATCACAAAATACCAATGATTTTGTTTAGTTTTAAACCTTTGAAATATATTCCTAACTCTCATGTATGTTTTTAGATGGAATTTTGTGCAGTTATAACAAAATTGAAAATCAAAAACAAATATACTACTATGATATTATTGAGACTTAAAGTTGAACTCTGAACTTCAGTAGCCAAAAGAAATGCTCACTGAAAAAGTTTTTATAAGTTTTGTGTGAGCATATACAACCAACTCCAGTAGAAGCAATAAATAAGGATACAGAATTTGTTAAAATAAGCAAAACATGTGTTTAGTATCATGAGAGTGAAAACATAGGTTTTTAATAAAATGAATTAGCTAATCATCCAGTGATGACTTTTAGAATGACACTTCCATCTGGAAATCTAAGGCTACTTGACAAGTTCTGTTATCAACAAAAATAGGATCATTCTCTCTTTACTTTAAACTTAGTAATATTATTTCTGAAATGATTAGATGTGATTTATAATATATGCAATGTTCAATATATAGTTACATTTTATGGTAAAAAGTAATTATGTCACCTTGTATATCAATGATGCCATAAAATGTTGGCAATAAATTATGTTTAAAAATAGATATAGTGGAATGTCTGTCTAACACTGATTTTGAGGATTCATCTAACACCTGTTTTGTAGTTCTCAGTGCTACTATGAATCTGGCTACATAAATATGATGTCTTGAAGATATGACCTGATTTGTGACATACCTTTATTTAATATGACTGAAGGATTGTAAGTTTTGATGTACATGCATAAACATGTGTGTATATGTCTCTATATAGAGAGTTTGATAGAAAAAGAGAAAGAACAGGAAAGAGACTAAAAGACAGAGATATCCAGTGTGGGGTGTGTGTGTATGCATGTACGTACATAGTAAGATTTGGATATAGCTGTATCATTGCATGTCTTCTCATATATTTTCATTTAAATTGCTCAGTTAAAAGCAGATTTTGTGGTTTTATAGGATTATTTTAGCTATGTCTTTAATCACCATTCACCCCACCAAAATATCACTGAGTTTCAAAATTCTAATTTGAAAGAAATCCTTCTGGAGATTTTTCAGTTAGGTTAATAGGAAAGCAGAGGACAAGAAGTATGTTTAGTAGTCATTGATATCTTAGCATGAATTAGTTAACTTCACAGGTAGCATTGGTGTAGAAAAGATAGATGCTAATGTGTGTTCTTGCACCACTTGTAATGAGTTAACATTTATTAACTATGCGTAAACTTCCAGGCATTGTGCTAGATGTCCAGAATTCACCTGATACAATTTTCACCTTACCGTTAAAACTAAATAGGATTCTGAGTGCAGGTAGGAGCGATGGTCCTCTGGTACTGGAGGGAGTCACCATGGTCTGTGGATCGAACAATACAGACCTGAATTCAAACCTGCTTCTTGTACTGATTGTCCCTGTGACTGTGGGGATACACGCATTGCCTTGGAACTTTGGCTTCCACCAAAAGGGAATGGAAATATCTGCCACAAAGGGTATCTGAGAGGATATGTTTATTAAAGATGTAGCAGGTACTTAATCATGATAGGTATTATGTGGAAGACAGAGAAGGTAAGAGTAGTTGCTGAGGTGTATGTTTATGCATGATATATGTAATTAAAATGTTCACAACCAAATAGGACACATAAGAGGAAAACAGGATTACTTTATATCTTGTAATGACCAGTGAGTATGGTATTAAAGCAAGAAGAAAAATACCATCTGAATTATATTTATTACAACTAAGTTTATCCTTCTAACAATCCAATGTAAGATTATTTAATTTCTTGTCGGTGGAATCTTACCTTCCTTTCATTGTTATCTGCATTCATCTATCTTTTAATAGAGTCGCTCACCAACAGTGATACAGAACAACACAAATTAACGTGCAACAGGCTGTTTTTTCTTATCCATAAACATGATTGTTAATAGTCATGGGCAGTTAAGTTCAGTTCACTTGCCCAGTAGGGTCCAACTCTTTGCAACCACATGGAATGCAGCTCACCAGGCCTCCCTGTCCATTACCAAATCCCGGAGTTGACTTAAACTCATGTCCATTGAGTCAGTGATGCCATCCAACCATCTCATCCTCTGTTGTCTCCTTCTTCTCCCAACTTCAATCTTTCCCAGTATCGGGGTATTTTTCAAATGAGTCAGTTCTTAGCATCAGGTGACCAAATTATTGGAGTTTCAGCTTCAGCATCAGTCTTCCCAATGAATATTCAGGACTTGTTTCCTTTAGGACTGACTGGTTAGATCTCCCTGCTGTCCGAGGTACTCTCAAGAGTCTTCTCCAACACCACAGTTCAAAAGCATCAGTTCTTCAGTGCTCAGCTTTCTTTATAGTCCATCTCTCACATTAATACATGACTACTAGAAAAACCATAGCTTTGACTAGATGAACCTTTGTTGGCAAAAAATATCTTTGCTTTTTAATGTGCTGTCTAGGTTGTTCATACCTTTTCTTCCAAGGAGCAAGCATCTTTTAATTTCATGGCTGCAGTCACCATCTGCAATGATTTTGGAGCCCCAAAAAATAAAGTCTCTCACTGTTTCCAGTGCTTCACCATCTATTTGCCATGAAGTGATGGGGCCAGATGCCATGATCTTCGTTTTCTGAATGTTGAGTTTTAAGCCAACTTTTTCACTTTCCTCTTTCACTTTCTTCAAGAGGCTCTTTTGTTCCTCACTTTCTGCCATAAGGGTGGTGTCATCTGCGTATCTGAGGTTACTGATATTTCTCCCAGCAATCTTGATTCCAGCTTGTGCTTCTCCCAGCCGTTTCTCATGATGCACTCTGTATAGAAGTTAAATAAGCAGGGTGACAATATACAGTCTGGATCTACTCCTTTCCCAATTGGGGACCAGTCTGTTGTTCCATGTCCAGTTCTAACTGTTGCTTCTTGACCTGCATACAGATTTCTCAGGAGGCAAGTAGGTGCTCTGGCATTCCCATCTCTTGAAGAATTTTCAAGTTTGTTGTGATAAACACAGTCAGAGGCTTTGACATAGTCAATAAAGTAGAAGTGGATAATTTTTTGGAACTCTTTTGCTTTTTTGATTATCCAACGGATGTTAGCAATTTGATCTCTGCTTCCTCTGCCTTTACTAAATCCAGCATGAACATCTGGAATTGCACAGTATACATACTGTTGAAGTCTGGCTTGGAGAATTTTGAGCATTACTTTACTAGTGTGTGAGATGAGGGCAATTATGCAGTAGTTTGAACATTCTTTGGCACTGGAATGAAAACTGACCTTTTCCAGTCCTGTGGCCACTGCTGAGTTTTCTACATTTGCTGGCATATTGAGTGAAGCTCTTTCACAGCATCCTCTTAGGATTTGAAATAGTTCAACTGGAATTCCATCAGCTCCACCAGCTTTGTTCATAGTGATGCATCCTAAGGCCCACTTGACTTCACATTCCAGGATATCTAGCTCTAGGTGAGTGATCACACCATCATGATTATATTGGTCATGAAGATCTTTTTTGTATAGTTCTTCTTTGTATTCTTGCCACCTCTTCTTAATATCTTCTGCTTCTGTTAGGTCCATGACATTTCTGTCCTTTACTGTGTCCATCTTTGCATGAACTATTTCCTTGGTATCTCTAATTTTCTTGAAGAGGTCTCTAGTCTTACCCATTTTATTGTGTCCTTTACTGTGTCCATCTTTGCATGAAATATTTCCTTGGTATCTCTAATTTTCTTGAAGAGGTCTCTAGTCTTACCCATTTTATTGTTTTACTCTATTTGCACTGATCACTGAAGAAGGCTTTCTTATCTCTCCTTGCTATTCTTTGGAACTCTGCATTCAAATGGGTATATCTTTCCTTTTCTCCTTTGCCTTTAGCTTCTCTTCTTTTCACAGCTATTGGCAAGGCCTCCTCAGAAAACCATTTTGCCTGTTTTTCATTTCTTTTTCTTGGGGATGGTCTTGCTCCCTTTTTCTTGTACAATGTCATGAACCTCCATCCATAGTTCTTAGGCACCCTATCATATCTTGTCCCTTGAATCTATTTGTCACTTCCACTGTATAGTCATAAGGGATTTGATTTAGGTCACACCTAAATGGTCTAGTGGTTTTCCCCACTTTCTTCAATTTAAGTCTGAATTTGGCAATAAGGAGTTCATGGTCTGAGCCACAGTCAGCTCCCAGTCTTGTTTTTGATGACTGTATAGAGCTTCTCTATCTTGTTTTGCAAAGAATATAATCAATCTGATTTCAGTATTGACCATTGGTGATGTCCATGTGTAGAGTCTTCTCTTGTGTTGTTGGAAGAGGATGTTTGCTATGACCAGTATGTTTTCTTGGCAAAACTCTATTAGCTTTGCCCTGCTTCATCCTGTACTCCAATGCCAAATTTGCCTGTTACTCCAGGTATTTATTGACTTCCTACTTTTGCATTCCTGTCCCCTATAATGAAAGGAACATCTTTTTTGTGTATTAGTTCTAGTACGTCTTGTAGGTCTTCATAGAACCGGTCAACTTCAGTTTCTTCAGCATTATTGGTTGGGGCATAGACTTGGATTACTGTGATATTGAATGGTTTGCCTTGGAAAGGAAGAGAGATCATTCTCTTGTTTTTGAGACTGCATCCAAGTACTGTGTTTTGGACTCTTGTTGACTATGATGGTTACTCCATTTTTTCTAAGGGATTCTTACCCACAATAGTAGATATAATGGTCATCTGAGTTAAATTCACCCATGCCAGTCTATTTTAGTTCTCTGATTCCTAAAATGTTGACCTTCACTCTTGCCATCTCTTTTTTGACCACTCCAATTTGTCTTGATTCATGGACCTAACTCTTGGAGAAGGAAATGACAACCCATTCCAGTATTCTTGCCTGGAGAATCTCATGGACAAAGGAACCTAGTGGGCTACAGTCTATGGGGTTGCAAAGAGTTGAGAATAACTGAGTGACTAAAGAACATGGACCTAACATTCCAGATTTGTATGCAATATTGCTCTTTATAGCATCATCCTGTACTTCCATCACCAGTCACATCCCCATCAGGGTGTCGTTTTTGCTTTGGCTCCGTGGCTTCATTCCTTCTGGAGTTAGTTCTCTACTGATCTCCAGTAGCATATTGGGCACCTACTGACCTGTGGAGCTCATCTTTTGGTGTCCTATCTTTTTGCCTTTTCATACTGTTCATGGGTTTCTCAAGGCAAGAATACTTAAGTGGTTTGCAATTCATTCTTCAGTGGACCACGTTTTATCAGAACTCTCTACCATGACCCATCCATCTTAGGTGGCCCTACATGGCATGGCTCATAGTTTCACTGAGTTAGACAAGGCTATGGTCCATGTAATAGTTGTGGGCACACATCTTTTTTGTGAAATGAAAAATTTTTTAAAGTACTTTTAAAAAAGAAAGTTTATTTTTTAATAAAAAATAATTAAATTTTCTCAAAAAATATTTTCAAAAGCCACAAAATTTTTTGAAAGGATGAACACACTATTAGCATTGAAATATATGGCTTAGAAAGCAAAAATATTTTTAATTTAAAATTAAGCTTTATTTTTCTCAGTGTCTGCAGTGACTATCTGGCTAAAAAGCAAGCAAGATGAATACTCTACATGACATAGAGTAATTTGTTCCTGTAATTTGATCAAAGTAATTAGTGTAGGCCACATACAATGCAGGTGTTTTTGTAACTCATAACTGTGATAATAAATTTTATCACAAAATGTGAATGTGTTGGGCAGATTGTCCACTGAGTGCCATATGATACAATGCTTAGTAACAACTCCTTTGAGAGGAATATTTCACAAATATAATTTTCCTATCCTAAATACAGCCACTCTGTATGAACTTTCAGAGTTCTGAAGCAAAAGTTTGCAGTTTTGAGAACATTGCTGTATATCAAAATATGAATTTCTAATTATACCAAGCTCTTAGAAAATTTAGAAACATATCTTTAAAAAAAGTTTATTGGAGTATAGTTGATTTACACTGTTGTTTTAGCTTCAGGAGTCAGCAAAGTGATTCAGTTATATATATATATATATTCATTATTTTTCCAATCATTTTTCCTATAGATTATTAGAATATTGAGTAGAGTTTCCCATACTATACAGTAGGTCCTTGGTTATCTATTTTATACGTAGTAGTGTGTGTATGTTAATCTCAAGTTCCTAATTTATCCCTACCCTGTTTCTAACCATAAATTTGTTTTCAAAATCTGTGAGTCTGTTTATGTTTTTCAAATAAGTCATTTGTAACATTTTACAGCATGCCTTTTAGACTGCAGTGGACTTGTATTTAAATACAATTTTAAAACTTTTGTGTTAAATTTGATGCATTATCAAGCACCAGCACAGTGCGTTACACAGAGTAGGCTCAGTAAATCTTAAAATATAATCCAGTCATTTTTCTACACTGCTTATGATGCTATTTTTCAAACTTGTTAAGTAGGTTTTAATTTGTCTATTTTGTTAAATTATTTCAATCCATAAAATGAGTTGGACTTTTCTACATATTTATTGGACTTGGTTTTTGCTTCCTTTGTCACTTGCTACAAATAGGAATTCTCCTAAAGAGACCTTGTCATGAAAAGGGAAGGAAAATCTGACATGGCACACCTAAAGTAAGGGTGCTACTGCAGCTGCTGCTCAGTCGCTTCAGTCGTGTCCGACTCTGTGCGACCCCAGAGACGGCAGCCCACCAGGCTCCCCCGTCCCTGGGATTCTCCAGGCAAGAACACTGGAGTGGGTTGCCATTTCCTTCTCCAATGCATGAAAGGGAAAAGTGAAAGGGAAGTCGTTCAGTCGTGTCTGACTCTTAGCGACTCCATGGACTGTAGCCTACCAGGCTCCTCCGTCCATGGGATTTTCCGGGCAAGAGTACTGGAGTGGGTTGGGAAAGTAAGGGTAGATGCCACTGAATGATTCCCAGATAAAATACACGTTTTAGGCTGATGCTATGTATTTTTAGTTTTAAATATTTAATTTAATCCTTGATTCTGAGAGCATTAGAAATTTGAATTGCTAATAAATTTATTTATACAATCATTTATAGACATGTATATAATATGGAATATGAAATTTACATTACCATGAACTTTAAATCCAAAAGTTTATGTCTTATAAAATTATTAGACTTTTGGGGACAAATTAGAAGTTCTAATTTTCTGGATAATAACTGATTCTTAGGAAGGAAATAAAGCAGTATCTATTTGTGGCCCATTTAATGAAGAATGATACCCTCATTCAAGTTGTTTTTTTTTTTTTTCCCTCTCCATTAGAACAAAAAGCATTCCTATCAGATTCTGGAGGGCAAATTTTAGTTGTTTCTAGCATATTCCACATATTATAATGCTTATAGCATTAACTTTGGTTTGAGATCTGGATCTACCACGTTAGTAGCTATGTGCTGTAAAATAGGGATTATAATATCTAACTCACAGTTTTGTGGCTAACGATTGAATACAATAATGCATGAAAAGTACTTATTAACTTCTTGCCTGGCACATGGAACTGGCCGCTCAGGCCAGCTGGGAGGCCTGGGGCAAGGAGGAGACTGTCAGGACCCAGGGCCCTGTGCAACCGCTAGTGCTGCGCAGCCTCGTGCCTCGCAGGAAATGGTTGGTACTGGTTCAGTGACTTGGTTTTTCCCTCGCCTGGAGAGGCCTTCATGGGGGAGGGGAGGGGATCGATCGCACAAGGTCAGCACGGCTGATGGCCGTGCGGTCAGCATCTCTGGGGCCGCAGAGTCTTGGGTTCAGTTGGGGCCCAGGCACCATCTGCAGTGATTTTGGAGCCCTCAAAAATAAAGTCTGACACTGTTTCCACTGTTTCCCCATCTATTTCCCATGAAGTGATGGGACCAGAAGCCATGATCTTCGTTTTCTGAATGTACTTAAAGCAGACTAATAAGTCCAGTATTCAGATATTTTCAAGGAAAAAAATGATATTTTCCTCAAATATGTTAAGTAGACTCTGTTCTTGAGCTGGCCGCATTTGAAGAGAGTTTTATTTCTGTATTTCGTATTTTTGCATCAAATCTTCTCAGATTTGTTCTTCGGAGTCATTGAGAGACATTAATCTTAAAAGTTACTATTTATGTGCCAGGCAAGAAGTTAATAAGTTATTTATTCTTTCAAATAATAAAAATTACACACCGGAAAATTTGAGGTCAGAAAAACCAAACCAAACCAACAAACAACACCTTGCACAAGTCAAATTATAAATGTCACGAATTTTTAAAAAATGCTTAAAATAAATTTATCTTCTGCTTTAACTTTGAGAACACACAAAAATAAGTCAAATATAGAACTTGCCAGACATTTACCAAAGAATTCTCTGTATGTTATGGTAAATATGTTTGAAATAATACAAACTAAAGTAAAAAATGCTTGAGAGATCATCAGGTTAACAATATAAATGAATTTAAAAGAATTCAGATTATTATAATTTATTGGAAAACCTGTTAAAAAGTTGTATAAGAGTAAGTGTACTTTCAATTGTTTTGACTCATTCAGAAAACAAATGTATCTAAGTGATTGCAAAATTTATCTTATATGTTCATTCTTTTTTAAAAAATGACTGAAGACTTACTATAAAAACATATACCCTGCACATAAAAATGTACAAAGCCATGAACATTTAAATTAATACTAATGAGGTAAACTATCTGCCTTTTTCAGTTCACAACAGCTGCACATGTTTTAAATGCCTCAATTAAAGTTTATTCAGACTAGATAATTGATCCAGTGTGAATAGTGATGTCAGAATTAGATATTTTATAAAATAGGGTTTAAAATGAAAAGAGGCATTGGAAAACTTAGGATTTATTCTCAAAATATTTTCCTGAGAAACAGAAAGAACTGTGCAAAAACATCTAAATACCTAGGAAATATAACTCACCATATTCTAAATAATATTTTCTCTCAATTATGAAATATAATACGTCTACATATTTATGTTCTTTCCTTTCCATTTTTAGGTTTTAAGGATGATTTATTTACTCTTATTTTCCCTCTGTTAGCATATTTAACTTTTTATAGGTTCTCTCTTTATGTGGTTTTCAAACCAAAAGTTGTACTTTTGCTAAAAACAGATATATTCAGTCTCTTGGAACCAGAAACCTGAACCAAACTATGGATCCATTGAATGCTGGAACCACAAAGCAAATGCAGACAGCACAGAGATGATATGTTTGGGTGTATAAAACATATTATATACATATATAAATATGTCAGCAGTGAAGTAATTGTAAAAGTTATGGTTTGGTTCACTCAAATTATATCTTCTATTAAAAAGTCTGAGTTTTTCTCCTATATTGTAAACATATAGTATATTTACAGAATATAATAGAAATATGTGTGTGAATTTTGTTTTCATAAGACCTGAAATGTAGCAAAAAAAGCTAAGAAGTAGTTTTCAAATATGGAAAAATGCATGTCATTTCTATACAATTATTAAATCTTAATCTAAGTGCAAATGATGGAAAAGATAGATCTGTGTATGGGTGTGCATGATTGGTATGAAGTTAATTCCTTATGAATTGAATGTTTCTTCTGTGAAAGCCTAGATATTTTGCTACTCTTAAAGGGGAAGTAAAAAGAATTCACAACAGTCTCTTTTATTTAAGAACTCAGCAATCTACTTTACTTAGCTGCCAAAAGCTGAATGCCTCTTTGGTTTTCCTGGATTGGATCCTACTATTCTTTCCTCACGCTCTTTCATTTTGATCCGCTCAGGCTTACTGGGGGTTAGACAGTACTTTCTTGGATGTGCCCCTCGCTGCCACCACGCAGCCCAGCCACTGCCAGTTGTCCGCCTCCATGTCATTGAGTAGGACTTGTGAGCCATGTCTCTCTCCACGCCCCTTGCTTTCTCCCTGGCTATACTTCAGGTTTCTGAACTTGCTGGCGCAGGGGTTACTAATTCACAGAACTGAGTAAAATTCCTTTGTCAACCTCAGATGCCTTAGCAACTACAGAGAGGAGTCTACAATATTTTTCAAATTGCCTCTACAAAGAGAAAAAGAATTAAATGGGAAAAGAAAATAAGAATATCTCCTGAAAAGAAAAATAAAACTACACAAATCAAAGAGGATGTGCATAGACACTCATAACATTGTGTTAAATTTTACTTTTGTAACAGTGATTTTCAAAGCATTGTTAAACATGAACTAATATCACTTAGGAAATTTTTGCATGCTTTATAATTACTAACTAAACAGTACTAAGATACAATGTATTTTTCTCTCATAAGTTCTAATTTCCAAAGAAAACTGTAAGGCAGATATGTCACCCTTTCTAAATTATATTTTTAAGATTCTAATATATGAGATAGTTACATTAAAAACACTTTTTATCTAGTTCTCAGAGCACTTCAGGATCAAGTGTTCACAAGGTTAACTTAATTATCATAGCCTAAGTTAAAGAGAAAAAGATAGTTTTTTGGTTATTTTTAGATGTAAAGTACAAAAAGCTTGTATTTCAGATCACTCATTTCTAGAGGATTGTTATCACACCATCTTTGTCATTGTACTTTGCAGCAAATGTAGTCTGCATTTAATGTACATCAAAATTAATTTTATCGTCTATGTATTCAGAACATTTATTGCCACACAAAATTTAATCTTGATGGAAGGCGTGAAAGGTATACTTAATTTTATATATATATATACATATATATATACACACCTATATGCACACACATGTAGTTCATTATTCTTGACTGTGAGGGCTTATGACTATTGACGTTGTCAGTTTTTATCTCATTACTCATCACTGCTTACTGTGGGTGCTAATAGTATATTTCCATGGAGTTTGTGTGTGCTGTAATGTAAATTCTGACATTGCTCGTGTCAGTCACTAATCTACCTCCTTCAGTTCATGTCAAGATGATACATGACAATGCTCAACAACTGTCATCTCAGCTTTAAATAGACCTACATTTTCTCAACTTTACAATTAATTTTTTTGTTTAGAATCTGGTGACATTTTTAACAATGTGAACAAATAATTCACTCTAGTATATTCAAAGCAAGTGCTGATTTTAAAATGTTCTCTTTGAAAATTAAGCAAAAAGATTAATAGTTCTAATTGAATTATAAAACAATTTATTATAGAAAGAAAATTGATCAAACTTGCATTTTGAAAAAATTTGAGTTGGACTTTTATAGACTTCAAAATTTTAAGTGCATTTTTAAAGCATAACTTTACGATGTTTAACAATATGTAAGTTAATTAGAGAGGCTCTATTTCAACTTGAACCTTCCCCAAGTTATATAACTGAGTATTTGGACATATCTTACTTTTTCCAGTACATGTATCCTTTTAATAGTTTTCCTTCTATTTCCTTTTCTTTGCAATCTCTTCCTATATCCATTGTTAATTTTTTTTAATCTTTCATTCTTTTTTCTGTATCTTTCCTTATACTTCTTCTTAGACTCTCTTTTTCTTCAATCTCCTGAGTTACCTCTTTAATTGGCCTTAAAGTTAAAATATTTCAAATTGATCTAGTTAAGTCATTTGCCTCTTTTTCTCCTTCAGCCTACAGAAGTTTTGAAATGCATGTCAGGACTTTTTCCCTTTCATTTCTCCTGATACAGTTATTTCTGTGTCCTTCTAAATTTCCTGTTTCTAATCTATACTTCTTAGTTCCTTTTATTTCTGTTGTCCCACGCTTATTTTAATTTTCTCCTGTATTTCCCCAAACATTCTCAAAGATTAATGGAATTCCTATTTATATATGTGTGTGTGTGTGTGTGTGTATCTCCTGAACACTTGTGATGGAAATTCCCTGAAATTAAAACAAAAACTTAAAAAAAATGAATGACAAAATAACTGAATTGTTTTGATAGCCATGCTTATTATAGTAACTTTCATGATTTAAAAGAAACAAAATATTTTTAATGTGCTGAAGTATTCTGAAAACGGTTGCTAAAGTCAGTTAAGTTCTTCACAGAGAGTTTTTATTTATGTAAAATCCCATGGATGGAGGAGCCTGGTAGGCTGCAGGTCTGACACGACTGAGCGACTTCACTTTCACTTTTCACTTTCATGCACTGGAGAAGGAAATGGCAACCCACTCCAGTGTTCTTGCCTGGAGAATCCCAGGGACGGGGGAGCCTGGTGGGCTGCCGTCTGTGGGGTCGCACAGAGTCGGACACGACTGAAGCGACTTAGCAGCAGCAGCAGCAGCAATACCAGCTAGACTATGTATAAAAGGACCTGCTTGAAGATGTTGCCAGGACAACATGGGATCAGTTTCTAAGCCAGTCTAGAAGAGTGGAAGAGTACTCAAATCTTTACGGCTCTAAAGGTGGACTATGAAGATGCTCTCCTACAATGAGCAAACTGATAGTATACTCAATTTCCACACTTGAGCTTTATACAGCTCTGATATACAAATACCTCCTTCACTTTTTGTCTCCCAGCATTGCCCTCAATACCACCTCCAGACACATCTTTCTGATGTGTAACTTGAGTTACACCACTTACATGCTTCTAAAACCTCCAACGTTTCCATCCATGCCTGTCAATAAAGTTCATTTTTAAAAGATGTTCTGTAATCTGGCTCTAATCTACCTTTCTATCCAATCTGTCTTTGTGACCCTATACACCAGTGAAGTGGGGAATATATTCTTATATCCCCAGCAAAATTAGACTTTCAACTCTGCCATTGTTTGCATTATCTCCACCAAGTGCTCTCCTCTCAACTTGGATATATCTGAACTCTACTTGTTCATTAAGAATCAGCTTTTTGAAAACTTCCTGGATTCCAACTAACTGAAATAGTGTTTTCTGCCTCTGAACTTTCATGATACATTTATTGTACTGTGTTCTGGGTGCGTGTGTACTTTTAATTTCCACTATCAGACTCTAGGTGACACTGTTAGTTGCTTAAGTGAAAAGAGACTCCTGCCTGATTCATCTGAGTATCTACCACTATGTTTCCGATGTACTTTATATTAGGTAAGATTCATGTGTAGTTGATAAATGATTGAATAAATATGTCTCTAAAATTATTATAATAATATATAAGGAATTATATGAGATAATGTAAAGTATTTTATGCCCAAAGTACCTTGAACCCTTTCTTTATGAATGTGTCTCAAAGAATAGTGGCAGGCCTACATTGGTAGGGGACATCTCATAACCTGATTAGCACTGCTCTCTGGCAGGAGAATAAACTGTTGAGAAAAAAAAAAAGAAACTGTATAAAAACATCTTTCTATGGAAATGAATCACTTGATTATTGACTTTTATGACGTCCCCCCATCCCCAGTACTTGTATACTTCTTTCTTGGAGTCAGCTTATGTCGTATCTTGGCAATAGACTAGATTCTTCTTCCCCTGTCCCTGCTCGTTCTTAAGCAAGGTGGTGAGAGATCAAGGCTGAGCCTCTTTTACTCTCTCCTGAAGACTTCCTGTCCACACCCTGATTTCTGACCTTGATCCTTCTGTTGGTACAAAATCTAGTTTCTTTTTAGGATAAAAAGAATCATGTGACAGGGGGAGGGTTGAGAGAAAATAAACAGAATCCTCTCCACTGCACCCCACTCCAAGCCACAGAGAGATATATTAATAAAAGAAGCCTCCAGAAGGTGATTAGATCATTATTGCTGCTTCATAATATACACGATCAGGTCCTTGGGACCTACACTCTGGCATTTCTGACATTGGCTCATCATCTTGATTCCTGATTCCTGTGTGTTTATCTGGAACCTCTTTTCTGCATTTGCGTCGCCTTCAATTCTTCAAGCCTGACCCTACTTATCTGATGAAGCTGTGACTATTCAAGTTGTGCAAAAATAGGTCCTGTTGTTATTGTCCATATTTGTAATCAGACCATGACTTGTTGATAAACGAGGAACACAGAGATTATCAGATTGCAGCATCCGCTACCTTCATGATTCTACATGATTCACTTCCTACTTTTTATTCTCATGAAGAATACTTCCTTTGCACTTTGAGTATTTCCAGTCTAGTGCCAAGTTTTTCACATTTAACACATATTTAAAAATATTTTTAAGCACATTTTAATTATAGTAAGTCAATACAGACCAAATAATGTAGAATGGCATTATATTAACTCCAGTTTCTTTGAAGATCAAGAATAGTTAGATCTCTTCCTGTTCATGAAGATTGATAGCAAATATTAGCCATAATGTCTTTATTTGATGGCTTTCTCTATGTGTTATCATTTTCTTTTTGTTTCAAAGCATATCAAAGTCATTGTGTCCTCTTTCCTCTTCTACCTCTACTAGGAGGAACACTTAGGAGACCAGCAATGTGTCACTGTCTCCTGAATATCTCCTTTCTTTGTCGTGATAAAGTACCGCCATTACCAAAAAATGTATGTGTGTATATATATATATATGTATATATATGTATATACATATATATATACAAGTTACTCTAGCTTCATTTTATTGATTTGAAATATGTCACATGGAAATGAAGGCCACGCATTGCATCTGTTAAACAGCTTTGAAAAAAACCTTCTGAGATTGAGACACAGAAAATAATATAACCTTGTTTCAATTGCAATTTTATGACGTAAGGAAAGTGACCTTCAAACTGGCACTTCTGTTTTACTGATTCAAATGTGCTAGGTTATAATCCTGGAAGTAACTACTACATGGCTCTTTTTCCTTTTTTTCTTTGGGGCAAAAATTAGAGAAAAAAAGTTTTACTGTTAAGGAGAGCTTATAAGCAGAAAACAAATTTTTAAAAAAGAATCAATAAATTTTTTAAAAATTAGAGACAACAGAATTTATCAGGTGAGTATTTGCATATCAGAGTAAACCAAAAACAAATATTCTTTTAAAATATCCTTTGGTAGTAGTTGAGAGTTATTCCAACTTATTTTCCATGATCTCTGAAAGAGGGTATCATAACACCTTTGAAATATTTGTTGTTAATTTGTATAATTTACATACTGAGTGCCATATGATTGATAAATGTTCTCCTGATCATTTTTGGTCATCTGACATTTAAGGAACCTGTAGAGTGGCTTATTGACTTGTTCTTCATATGTGGAACCTGACATTGATGTCACTAAGAAATTTTCCAATTTTTGGCTGTAATAGTAAAATAAACACTTTGTTTTTCTCTTAAACTAATATAAAGCTCTTCTATGATATTGAGTGTGGGCATCCCTGGTGGCTCAGTGGTAAAGACCCTGCCTGCCAATGCAGGAGACGTGGGTTAGATCCCTGAATTGGGAAGATCCCCTGGAGAAGGAAATGGCAACCCACTCCAGTATTCTTGCCTGGGAAATCCCATGGGCAGAGGATCCCATAATCCCATGGGGTCACAAAAGAGTCAGATATGACTTAGCTACTAAACAAAAAGAATGTCAAAGGTCACTTGACCTATGTCTCAAATGTAGCTAGTGGGAAAATTTTCATTAAGTACTCAATAGCATTGTTGTTCGGAGAAAGCAATGGCAACCCACTCCAGTATTCTTGCCTGGAAAATCCCATGGATGGAGGAGCCTGGTAGGCTGCAGTCCATGGGGTCACTAAGAGTCGGACACGACTGAGTGACTTCACTTTCACTTTTCACTTTCATGCATTGGAGGAGGAAATGGCAACCCACTCCAGTGTTCTTGCCTGGAGAATCCCACCAACGGGAGAGCCTGGTGGGCTGCTGTCTATGGGGTCGCACAGGGTCGGACACGACTGAAGCGACTTAGCAGCAGCAGCAGCAGCATTGTTGTTATTGTTTGGTCACTAAGTCTTATCTGACTCTTTTGTAATACCATGGACTGTAGCCCTCCAGCCTCCTCTGTCCATGGTATTTCCCAGGCAAGAATACTGGAGTGGATTGTGATTTCCTTCTCCAGGGGTCTTCTAAACCCAAGGATTGAACCCGCATCTCCTGCATTGGCATGTATATTCTTTATCACTGAGCCACTAGGGAAATCATGATTTTGATGTAATATATAATAGATAGATAGATAGATAGATGTGTGTTCAGTTCAGTCACTTAGTCGTGTCCAACTCTTTGCGACCCCATGGACTGCAACACACCAGGCCTCCCTGTCCATCACCAACTCCTGGAGTTTACTCAAACTCATGTCCATTGAGTCATTGATGCCATTCAACCATCTCCTCCTCTGTTGTCCCCTTCTCCTCCTGCCCCCAATCTTTCCCAGCATCAGGGTCTTTTCAAATGAGTCATCTCTTCACAATAGGTGGCCAAAATATTGGAGCTTCAGCTTCTATATCAGTCTTTCCAATGAATATTCAGGACTAATTTCCTTTAGGATGGACTGGTAGGATCTCCTTGCTGTCCAAGGGACTCTCAAGAGTCTTCTCCAACACCACAGTTCAAAAGCATCAATTCTTCGGCACTCAGCTTTCTTTATAGTCCAACTCTCACATCCATACTTGACCACTGGAAAAACCATAGCCTTGACTAGATGGCCTTTGTTGGCAAAGTAATGTCTCTGCTTTTTAATATGCTGTCTATGTTGGTCATAACTTTCCTTCCAAGGAGTAAGTGTCTTTTAATTCATGGCTGCAGTCACCATCTGCAGTGATTTTGGAGCCCCCAAAAATAAAGTCAGCCACTGTTTCCACTGTTTCTCCATCTATTTGCCATGAAGTGATGGGACGGTATGCCATGATCTTTGTTTTCTGAATGTTGAGCTTTAAGCTGATTTTTTCAGTCTCCTCTTTCACTTTCATCAAGAGGCTCTTTAGTTCTTCTTCACTTTCTGCCGTAAGCGTGGTGTCATCTGCGTATCTGAGGTTATTGATATTTCTCCTGGCAATCT
Organism: Bos mutus; assembly: GCF_027580195.1. Lineage (NCBI taxonomy): Eukaryota > Metazoa > Chordata > Mammalia > Artiodactyla > Bovidae > Bos > Bos mutus. The sequence continues at coordinate 66,315,286 of NC_091620.1, read as the reverse complement.
TGATTCCAGCTTGTGCTTCCTCCAGCCCAGCATTTCTCATAATGTACTCTGCATATAAGTTAAATAAGCAGGGTGACAATATACAGCTTTGACATACTCCTTTTCCTATTTGGGACCAGTCTGATGTTCCATGTCCAGTGCTAACTGTTGCTTCTTGACCTGCATACAGATTTCTTAAGAGGCAGGTAAGGTGGTCTGGTATTCCTATCTCTTGAAGAGTTTTCCAGTTTATTGTGATCCACACAGTTAAAGGCTTCGGCATAGTCAATAAAGCAGAAATAGATTTTTTTTCTGGAACTCTCTTTCTTTTTTTGATGATCCAACGGATTTTGGCTATGTGATCTCTGGTTCCTCTGCCTTTTCTGAATCTCGCTTAAGCATCAGGAAGTTCACAGTTCATGTACTGTGGAAGCCTGGCTTGGAGAATTTTGAACATTACTTTACTAGCATATGAGATGAGTGCAATTGTGTGGTAGTTTGAGCATTCTTTGGCATTGCCTTTGGCTTGGATTCTAGTCCTGTGGCCACTGCTGAGTTTTCCAAATTTGCTGGCATATTGAGTGAAGCACTTTCACAGCATCTTCTTTTAGGATTTTAAATAACCCAACTGGAATTCCATCAGCTCCACTAGCTTTGTTCTTAGTGATGCTTCCTAAGGCCCACTTGACTTCGAATTCCAGGATATTTGGCTCTAGGTGAGTGATCACACCATGATGATTATGCGGATCATGAAGATCTTTTTTGTACAGTTCTTCTGTGTATTCTTGCCACCTCTTCTTATTATCTTCTGCTTTTGTTAGGTTTATATCATTTTTGTCCTTTACTGTGTCCATCTTTGCATGAAATGTTCCCTTGGTGCCTCTAATTTTCTTGAAGAGATCTCTAGTCTTTCCCATTCTATTGTTTTCCTCTATTTCTTTGCATTAATCATTGAGGAAGGCTTTCTTATCTCTCCTTGCTATTCTTTGGAACTCTGCATTCAAATGGGTATATCTTTCCTTTTCTCCTTTGCTTTTTGCTTCTCTTCTTTTCACAGCTATTTGTAAGGCCTCCTCAGACAGCCATTATGGTTTTTTGCATTTCTTTTTCTGGGAGATGGTATTGCTCCCTGTCTCCTGTACAGTGTCACTAACCTCTGTCCATAGTTTTTAGGCACTCTGTCTATCAGATCTAGTCCCTTAAAACTATTTCTCACTTCTACTGTATAATCGTTAGGGATTCAATTTAGGTCATACTTGAATGGTCTAGTTGTTTTCCCTACTTTCTTCAATTTAAGTCTGAATTTGGCAATAAGGAGTTCATGATCTGAGCCACAGTCAGCTCCCAGTCCTTTTTTTGCTGACTATAGAGCTTCTCCATCTTTGGCTGTGAAGAATATAATCAATCTGATTTCAATGTTGACCATCTGGTGATGTCCATTTGTATACTTATATATTCATATATATATATGTTTTAATATATATACCTAATGAACCATTATAGCCTACCACTAATGCTATATTCCAGATATTATTAAGATCAATAATCGGAGAAGGTAATGGCACCCCACTCCAGTACTCTTGCCTGGAAAATCCCATGGACAGAGAAGCCTGGTAGGCTGCAGTCCATGGGGTCACTAAGAGTCTGACAAGACTGAGTGACTTCACTTTCACTTTTCACTTTCATGCATTGGAGAAGGAAATGGTAACCCAATCCAGTGTTCTTGCCTGGAGAATTCCAGGGACAGGGGAGCCTGGTGGACTGCCGTCTATGGAGTCACACAGAGTTGGACAAAACTGAAGTGACTTAGCAGCAGCAGCAGCAGGATGCTCATATCAAGAATTCCGTGTTGTCCATGATTTTATCATGGACATATATTTGCTTAAAATTGTAATGAACTTTGTATAAGAATTTAAGTGTAGAACTAAGACAACATTGATGATTCAAGGTGAAAACCTAGTTATGGCTGAAATTGTAATATAATCATGGAAAAAAGATGTGGATATGAATCTGTACTTAAGTTACCCTGGTAACTGTCATAGCACCCTATTCTTTCTTCGTTAGTATTCACAACTATAGTCAGCCATCATGCCCATCTGTAAATGTTCTAATGGAGACTTTAGCATAAACATTTGATACATTCATCAAATGTCTTATACTCAGTAAATAGCAACTGATAAATCCCAAAGTAACTTTCACTGGACAAGAGAAAAAATTCAGGCAAATACTAATATTTAAGAAAAAAAGAAGAAAACCCACTTAAACTGTGTTTTAATTTGCAAAAGTGTCCTTTGTTTAAAGTATCTAACCTCTTTTGGCTTTAAGATGCTTCTCACAAGTTGAATGTTTATGCATGATTTTAACTGGTTTTTTTTTTTTTTTTTTTCTGTATATTTCAAGTTAAACAAAATCCATGAGACTTGGAAGTACAGTCTATGCTGAGTGAAGTGTTCTAATGACAGTGTTAGGGTTTCAGTGTAGCACAGACTCAGGGAAAGGTTTCACAGGCAACTTGATCAAGACTGCACAGCAAAGACATACGTTTATCCTTTATTTAGGATGACAAAAACTTAAACATATCTTTCAGTACTGTCTCTCTTTTTCTCACACAGATAGACTGTATATCAGTAATCTGGACACCAAGTTATTTAAAGCTATTATTTAGTACCATAATAAGTAGTAATTTAAATACAAGGTAAAATTACCACATTGTCTTGTTTACTACTGATGTTAATTTTAAACTGACGTTCAGTGCTCCCCAAAAAGGCAGCCTATGATTTGTTATCATTAAACTGTCAACTCTGCCTTGAGTTGGAAATAGATTCACACTACAGTACTTACAGCATATCACCTTATTTTCTATCAGTCCAAAAAAAAAAAAAAAAAATCTAGAGTCGGTTTAATTGTGTCTGTGCTATTTTTCTATTAACTGTTTCATGCATTTTTCCTGGCCTTTTAATTGCAGTTTAATAGTGGTCATTAACACATTAAGGGGTGTTAGAAGAACATTTGAAGTCCTCTTGACTTCTACCAAAGTTGACACTTCAATGCTAGAGTAATTTCAGCTATTCATTTATTTAATAGTGACCTATGCAAATGTGGAACCATGTCATTTTACAAATTGACTGTAATAATTAACTAGAAAGGCAGGGTAAAATGAAACAGGTTATAATTAGAATATAACTGCTACAGTATTACGTCAGCTAGAATAAAATAATCTCAAATGATTAAATTGGTTTCAATTATTAAGAATCAGTTTAATGTACCCACTGTTCTGATTTTTACATTTCTCTTTTTTGTGTGCATTAGATGTCACCTCATACAATTTATGTATTTTATTCATCTTGGTAAAACAGGCGTTACAGAAGTTTAATTAAGTAGTAAAAGACTTCACATTATTCTGCTGAATTCTAAATTAGTTTTAGAAACTAGTCAGAGTGCATGCTACATACTACTCAGGATCATTTCAATTAGCTGTATCTATTAAGCCACTCAAAATTCCCTTTACACAGTAAATATATGTAACATGTCACTAGCCATCAGAATATGTATTTTAATCACATAATTATCACAACTTTCCCAACTGGTTCTTGGATGCATCATCTTTATATCTTTTTTTTAAAAATAGGGTAACAACTATCTTTCTAACATTCCAAGAATTTCCCGCAGTCAGGACTCCTGTATGCTTGGCGGTAGGTCAGGCTTCGTGGCCATATGGCACAGAGTCTCTGCAGCCAGATGGACCCCACACTTCAGTCAGTGTTCTGCTCTTGCTGTATTGAAATTCTTAAGATTTTTGAACAGTGTTGCATTTTCCTCTTATTCTGAGCCCTACAAATTATGTAGCTAGTCCTGCTTGAAAGATCTTGTACGGAAACATAATAGCTTGTTCATCTTTGGTCACATATTCAACATTCTGCTCATCATTTTCCTGATTATTAGGGATTGACGCTTCTTAACATGTGACTTCAAGAAATTTTGTCATGAAGCAGTGTTTATAAGGAGGATATCTACTTAGCCAGTGAAATTAACCAACAACCTTGGTAATCAATAGAGCCCAAATAATCACAGCCAGATCATTTCCTAATATGTGGACTGTATTTTAATTAGCACCTTTATATCCCAGTATATTTATATACGTGTGTGTGCGTGTGTGTGTGTATATATATATATATATTGGTTTTAGTTATTAATTTCTTTGTGAAACAAAGAAGCTATATAACAATGGTGTTAAAGCCAATGCTATTTGAAAAATGTTCAAGTTCAGATTGTATGACTTTCTGTGACACATTTCCAAAAAATTTGTTTCCAGCCAGTATCTATCTCCAAGTTCTAGGATATCCTTTATCCTCTAGGAATCTAAGATGACGCCTGAGTAGTTTAAAATTCATTTTTTAATAAAGATGAACTCTGGTATTCTCAACATATAGATGTTTTTGTCTCAAAGTCTGGATTTTTATACAGAAAACACTTTATTCTATGATGGTATGTTGTTGATATTTTTTCTCTTTTCTATTACATCTCCTTTTATTCAAATTGATCCTGACAGCTTTAGAACTTTGGTCATTTAAGAAGGCAGTTAAGAAAATTTGCATACTATGATCAGTTAAGGCACTAGTTAAAAATGCAGATCCCTACTGAAGTTAAAGTCTTGTTAATCTTTTCACTTTTTTGTGTGTGATTTGTTCTGCTTACTTCAGGACTTTCTTGGGAGCATTTAATAATGATTTTGTAGCATACTGCTGGGAGAAGGCAATGGTACCCCACTCCAGTACTCTTGCCCGGAAAATCCCATGGATGGAGGAGCCTGGTAGGCTGCAGTCCAGGGGTCGCTAAGAGTCAGACACGACTGAGCGACTTCACTTTCACTTTTCACTTTCATGCATTGGAGAAGGAAATGGCAACCCACTCCAGTGTTCTTGCCTGGAGAATCCCATGGACGGAGATGCCTGGTAGGCTGCAGTCCATGGGGTCTCGCAGAGTCAGACAGGACTGAAACGACTTAGCAGCAGCATACTGCTATATATCCAGGTGGGTTATTTATTATGCTTGTATGGCTTTTGTGCCTTGAGGAGGTCTCTTCAAAAGACCAAGACAGGGTTTACTCAGAATAAAGGTGAAGTCCTCCTTCCGCCTGTAATTCAGTATTAACTGAAATCTGTTCTATCCTGGAATTCTGAGGATATTTCCAATGGTTAGAATTTATAGTATGGAGAATTGTAAAGATACTATTATCCAGAAAATGGTAATCTGATATCTACAAATATATTATGAAACAGTTTTAAGAATTAAGGATGATTACAACATTGTTTGTTAATCAGCTACACCCCAATACAAGGTAAAAGTTTAAAAAAAGAGCTAAAGATGCTCCAGAACTGACTAAACAATCTAAACATTGGATAAAGATTAGCATATCCCTTATATGAAGACTTTTTTTTTTAACGTTCATCCCCAAAGCTTTTAATCTTGATTTATATGAAGTTATGAATCTGGGAATAACATCAGACACACCCCAAAATCAAACTGATTCATTGAGGTACTTTCCTAAAAACTTAGATCCCATCTTGAAGGAAGGTGACTTTTCTTCCCAAGACTTGGAGACCAAGCATTTTCTGCCATCTGCACTGTTGTAATTCATTCATATACATCAGTTCAACAATTTTTAGCAGCAATAACCCATCCTAACCTTTTAACAATAGAAAATAATATATCCAACTAGTTTTCAGATTTATCTGACTTTCCCTTTATCTGTTTAAGCTGAATATTGAGTCAAAAATGCAATATATTCAAGGCACTATGAGGTCAACTGGGTATGAAGAAAAAAATACTTATTCTGAAGAGAATAGCGATAATTTAGAAAAAAAAGCCATTTAGGATTTGAAAGAATGCCTTGAGCTTGAAAATCACTTCTATTTTTTCCAAATGGAATTAGAGTTCTTTATTATAACATAATTGTAATTAATATTGTACAGTTGTAATAATATAATTATTATTAATTACATTTTCCAAATGTAATTAAAATCCATTGCTTGGAACAAAGGCAATCACTGGATTACAATTATCTGTATTTCTAAAAGAAACAATTTGTATGGCAGGTTTCAGTTACATGGTACAAATAACCAGATACTGTATGTCTTATAGTTATTAATTCACATACCTGGAATAATAGTAAACACAGGTAATATATGCACATTTTATTCTAGAAGACAATTTTTAAAGATCTGTCTTTAATACATTTTTAATTTAGCTGGTGATTAAAAAAATACCATTCATTTAGATTCGTTTCTATATTTATGTGTGACATCTTGAATGACACATATTTAACTTTCCAGAATCATATATATCATAATATATCACAAACAGCATCATTAACATTTCAAATGGGGGTTACTTCTGTATTCATGAGTTAGAATTTAATAGTAGATTAAATGTAATTGCAAGTGCATTCTCCTAATAGACCTACAAAGTTGTCAATTAAATGTTATTAATGGAGGTTAAATTTTCTATGCGTTTAGAGACAATGTCAAATTTCAAATTCCAAGGTTTTCACTAACTTCACCCACATATTTTATTCTACTTTTTAAAAACCTCAGTTTATGTAGTGATAGAATGGACTGATTAAAGGTTCTCTTCATGATAAATAACAGTAAAATATTGTAACTCTGTTGTAGTTGATTTAACCAAAAAATGGGAAATAAACTAAGGACTCGGCAGTCTTTTTATACCCTCTTTGGTTTCCACTGTCCTCGACTGCTTATCGGTGGTTCTCTATTTAAGATGTTAGCTATTAATGAAGGTATTATAATTGAAAAGATATTTATACGGATGGAGAGCCAATAATTTTCCAATTTTCCATTAAAAAGTAAGGAAAAAATTTCTTAACAGACAAATCTATCTTGGTAAAAGTTTCAGTCTTAGCATAATATCATAGTCAGAGAAATAGTACAGTAACCAAAAACCTAAACATAAATATTTAAAATCTTTACTCTGTGTCTCCAAATGGCAGCAGGAAAAGTAAATTCTTGACCTGCTCTCAGCAATCTTTATATGTCAAAGTTCTCACTAGGTAACTACCCAGGCCACTCCGCAGCCTCGCTCACTTTATTATGCAGACAGTAGATCAATTTAATCTTTATGTGTCTCCTTTTAGAGTAATCCCCCTACACAAATTTTCAACAACAAAAAAAATGTAGAGAACTCACCTAGCAAAGGGGAATCTTCCTCTTCAGAACCTTTTCTTAAGAGTGGGGAAGGGAAAGGGAAGGGATGATTACAGATAGTACATAAATAAGATTATCTGCCTAACAATTTTCCTCCTGGTTGATAAATCTTTAGCTCTACCAACAGCACTTGCGATATACTTTCCACCACCTTTTCCTCCATTAATGCTGCATTAGTGAGCTTGCCTGCTGCCCCATTAGCCCTTGTAGCAAAAACCTGGCTCTGGAATGCAGACAAGCTCTACCGTCTCTGCCCTGTAACAGGTTGGAGGTCTGTTCACTAGGTAAGTACTCTTACAGCCACTGACTGCTAACAGAAGCAAAGGTGGAACTGTCCTAAACTACCAAATACTTGGGTACTTACCCATCACCAAGTATTTGTATAATCTTGCTGGAATCACTAAATTTGTACTTTCTTTCCTGGACAACGCAAAGTACCAAAGGGTGAGTAGCTGAAGAGTAACCATGATCTACCTGTTACTGACCAACAGATCGAACCTGGGTCTCCTACATTGTAGGCAGATTCTTTACCATCTGAGCTAACAGGGAACCCCATTACTCACCAGCCATGGAGAGTGAATCAGGCTCTAATCTGAGCCTGACTCTGTCTGGGGTGCTGTTCTCTGAAAGGGAAATAAGGAAGCCATTTCTTGCTATTCACCAAGACTGTGTCTATTGGAATATGTCTAATGCCATAGTTCTTGTCTGAGTTTTCTTATTTTATCTTATACTGATGTAATAGCTTCTTACTTTCTTCATGCTGAAGGAACTTCACCAACAGCAAAGATTCAAGATGTCTTTCTGGTGGTGAGGGAGTCTAATTCTTCAGATAACTCCCTCAGAAATGCATCCAGAGAAAAAGACAATTTATTGCTTGGTAATAACAGTATGGCTCAGTGGTAAAGAATCTGCCTGCCAATCAGGAGATGCGAGTTTGATCCCTGGGTTGGAAAGATTACCTGGAGAAGGAAATGAGAACCCACTCCAGATTCTTGCATTGTCTGGGAAATCCTATGGCCAGAGGAACCTGGGGGGCTACCGTCCATGGGGTCACAAAGAGTCAGACACCACTTAAAGTGACTAAGCAACAACACTAGAGTAGTTGTTGCTACTAACAACACTAGTAGCTAGAGTATCAGCATTTCCACAGGGAAGTGGGAAGAGGGTCAGATGATTCTTCCCATGCAGTTGGGAGTCTTACAGGAGAGAAATCCTGAGCCAGGGCACCCAGATATGTTATGATGGAAAGTAGCATGCCTGACTTTGCCCCAGAGGGATGGAAACATTATTTTGTTAGTAATGAATGGTAAACAAACCTGCCCTTAGCTCCAGAGGGAGATGCTATCTCTATCTTGGAAGGTTGTTCATTTTACAAGCATTCTTGAAAAGATAGTCTATAACAAGTAGAGCCAGTGCTTCTATTCACAAGACAAACCAAAACACAAGAGACCCCTAGAGGATGTTCTCAAAACCCTATTATTTTCTTCTTTGATATAGAAATATTATTCTTATCCCCTTCATTTTTCTTACTTACTAATTATTTCACACTGTTTTCAAAATTATGTTTTTCTCAGCACTTATTTTTTAGAATGATGATGATTGTTAGAGCAGGAAACAAAAATTAGTATATATAATTTCCGTAAAAATAGAATATTAGAGCTACAAAATACATACGTATGTATGTGACATTGTATAGCATGTATACAATATTATATGCATACTAAACACAAAATGAGCAACAAACTGCCTCATTTTAAATGAAATAAGAACAAACCTAATTTTTATGGTTATGCATTTTCAAGTCAAGAAATGTATCATGAAATTTTTGATTAAAATATATATGTACTACAGTTAATTTTTAAAATGATATATAAACATGCTTATAATGTTATCATGTATCTCCTGTGATATAGTTCTAACATTATGCTCCATTAGGAGATGATAAAGATAGAAATGGAGAAAAAGAATATACTAGTATCTGAAAGGCCAAGAATGCTGCTGTCAGAGATAAAGCTAAAAAGCAGTTCTTTAAAGGGTTTTTTCCCCTCAGGTATACTCTGATACAATTTGTGTAAAAGGATGTAATCATATCTAGTGAGCTGAACAGCAAAGACCAGGGTGGATTTGATTTTGGTGCCCTGAACACCTGCTATTTATTTTCCTTTCGAAATCATATTAATCTATGTAATTACCTATATAATTAAAAGAATCACAGTGTGCCAAATGAAATGCAGTTTTAAGTGATTACATAAATAAAATAATTTATATTGTTAAATTTTGTAAACAAAATGATTTAAAAAAATGAGACATATTGTATTATTGGTATTCAAATAACTGGAATTTTTTAGTAGTAAATCACTTAGGTTTTCTGAGTGTTTTTTTGAAATAAATAAAAGTACAAAAGACCCTGATGCTGGGTAAGATTGAGGGCATGAGGAGAAAGGGGCAACAGAGGATGAGGATGATTGGATGGCATCACTGACTCAACGGAGTTGAGCAAACTCTGGGAGATAGTGAAGGACAGGGAAGTTTGGTGTGCTGCAGTTCATGGGGTCAGAGAGTCAGACATGACTTAACAACTGAACAACAAATTGTCTGGTGTTTTTTTTGTTGTTGTTTGTTTTTTTTAATCAGCTATGTCTAAATAAAAGCAGTGACTCATGTTGTTTTGGTCAAAATTATTTTGGGTACATACCATCATAATCATAAAAAAGTTCACAGATTTGAAGAATATTCTGCTCTGAAGAAAAGCCACAGAGAATACTTCTAAGTATTTAATGGGAAGAACATACTTACATTTCAAAATATAATGACAAATATATGTTGACTTCATTATGAGCACAGTAGAATGTGCATAATACTCATATCTCTTCATCAGTTTTAGACACCAGCTAATGGGGAAGCCAAGGGAAAATACAGGGCCACAGCAGGAGAATAAAAAGTACTGGCCTGAGTAAATTAATACTCATAGGATTGGGTAAAAAACAGCCACATTGTAAACCACAGTTAAAACTTCCTAATATTACATTTCTTTCACTATTAAAACATATTCTTTTGCTGTCTGTTGGTTTGTTTTAAGATTAAGACTTTTGGCCATTTTAATTTAAACAAGGGACTTAACTTAAAGAAGGGACTTCCCAGCTGGCACTAGTGATAAAGAACCCGCTTGCCAATACAGGAGACTTAAGAGACATGGTTCAATCCCTGAGTCGGGAAGATCCCTGGAGGAGGAAATGACAATCCACTCCAGTATTCCTGAATGGAGAATCCCATGGACAGAGGAGCCTGGCAGGCTACAGTCCATAGGGTCGCAAAGAGTTGGACACAACTGAAATGACTTAGCAGCAGCTAACTTGAAAACTTAAAAATATCCATTGAGATACAGGTTACATATAACAAAGCATACCTAATTTAAGTATATCATGATTTCATAGATTTTGATAAAGGTACACACTCATATATACTCTGCTACAACCAAAATATGGGTATTTCTTTCACTCCAGCAAAAGTTTCTTTGTGTTCTTTGGCAGTCAATCACCTTCCTCTTACTCCTAACTCTAAGCAACCACTGTTCTGCTTTAAGTCACTATAGATCATTTTGCTTGTTCTAGAATATCTTGCAGTGAAATCACATATCCATTCTTTTGTATCTGGCTTCATTTGCTCAGTGTGATGGTTTTTGGATTCCTCCAGCTTGATGGGGTAATCAATAGTTATTAAAAAAAAAATCACTAAGTAGTACTCTGTTGCATGAATTGTATGAATATACAAAAATTTACTTATTTATCTGTTTAGCTTATGATGGATGTTTGAGTTGTTTTCCAGTGTGGTACAATTTTGAACAAATGTGCTATGAATACTTCAGTTCAGTCGCTCAGTCATGTCCGACTCTGCAACCCCATGAATCGCAGCACGCCAGGCCTCCCTGTCCATCACGAACTCCCAGAGTTCACCCAAACTCATGTCCATTGAGTTGGTGATACCATCCAGCCATCTCATCCTCTGTCATCCCCTTCTCCTCCTGCCCTCAATCCCTCCCAGCATCAGGGTCTTTTCCAATGAGTCAGCTCTTCCCATGAGGTGGCCAAAGTATTGGAGTTTTAGCTTCAGCATCAGTCCTTCCAATGAACACCCAGGACTGATCTCGTTTAGGATGGACTGGTTGGATCTCCTTGCAGTCCAAGGGACTCTCAAGAGTCTTCTCCAACACCACAGTTCAAAAGCATCAATTCTTTGGTGCTCAGCTTTCTTCACAGTCAACTCTCAAATCCATACATGACTACTGGAAAAACCATAGCTTTGACTAGACGGACCTTTGTTGGCAAAGTAATGTCTCTGCTATTTAATATGCTCTCTAGGTTGGTCATAACTTTCCTTCCAAGGAATAAGCATCTTTTAATTTCATGGCTGCAATCACCATCTGCAGTGATTTTGGAGCCACAAAAAATAAAGTCTGACACTGTTTCCAGTTTCCCCATCTATTTCCCATGAAGTGATGAGACCAGATGCCATCATCTTAGTTTTCTGAATGTTGAGCTTTAAGCCAACTTTTTCACTCTCCTCTTTCACTTTCATCAAGAGGCTTTTTCGTTCCTCTTCACTTTCTGCCATAAGGGTGGTGTCATCTGCATATCTGAGGTGATTGATCTTTCTCCCAGAAATCTTGATTCCAGCTTGTGCTTCTTCCAGCCCAGCGTTTCTCATGATGTACTCTGCATATAAGTTAAATAAGCAGGGTGACAATATACAGCCTTAACTCACTCCTTTTTGTATATGTATTTTTGTGGACTTATATTTTAGCTCTTCAGGGTAGATTGCTGTATTATGTAGTACACATATATTTAACTTTGTAAGAAAGTGCCAAAGAGTTCTCCAAAGTGATTGTGTCATTTTATACTGGCATATGTTGTGTATGGAAGTTTTCACTGCTTTCCATCTGTGCTAATACTAAAGATTGTCAGTTTGTTTTAATTTATGAGTGTAAGAAGGTATCTCAGTGTGGTTTAATTTTCATTTCTTAGATGACTAATGATGAAGAGCAACTTTCCAAGCGGTTTATTGGCCACTGATATCCTTTTCTTTGTAAAGCACTTTGTCTATTTTTAATTTAATTGGGATTTTTGTCTTTTTATTATTGTGTCATAAGGGGTTTCTTAAGAAATATATTCTGGACACAAATTTTTTCTCCGATATGTGTATTATAAATATACTTTCCCAGTCTGTAGCTTACCCTTCATTTTCATAATTTTCATGTGAAGAGCAGATAATTTTTAATTTTATAAATTTCAATTTATTAAGTTTTTATGGTTAGTTCTTTTTATGGCCTATTTAATATTTGTCTAGCCACATATCAATTTTTTTCAGATTTATTTTAGAATCTAATACTTTTAGCTTTGTGTTTAGATCTATATTTTATATCAAATGAATGTTTTATTTAGTATAAGGATTGACATATTTATAGTTCTATATAGATATTCATTTGCTTTATCAACTTTTGTTGAAAATACTCTTTGAATAACTTTGGCAACTTTTTCAACTCTCAGTTTCCCAGATAGGAGAGCCACTGGCTCTAAACTATTCTTTTGAATTGAACAACAAGTTTATTCTTACTGTTAAAACATTGTTTCAATTACAGTAGCTCCACTTTAAAAACAACTCTTTACTATTTAAGAGTTTTTTTTTTACTTTTCCTAATACATTTGGAATGAGCTTGCCAAATACTATGAAGAATCCTACCAAGATTATGGTTAAAATTATACTGAATTTATAGTACAGTTTAGGGAGAATTTTGCCATTCTAATTTTATTGAGTCTTCTTTTTTTTTTAATTGAGTCTTCTAATTCATATACATAATATAGCTATTAAGATCTTTGTCTCAATAATCTTTTGTAACAGTTCATACATATTTTGAAAAATTTATGACTAGTATTTTTATGTTTTAGTGTTATTGAAAATGGTATTTTTGAGACTCATTTTTCTGTTGTTTACTCTTAGTATATAGAATACAATTGACTTTTACATACAGATTTTGCATTCCAACAAATAACTAAAAAGCCTTGATAAATTTTTCTTTTAATTATTATAATTTTTCTCCCTAGATTATTTGATTTTAGAAAGCAAATTACAATGAAATCTGTGAATAAAGATAATAAAGACAGTTTGCTTCTTTTTTCAGATCAGTCCTGGATGTTCATTGGAAGGACTGATGTTGAAGCTGAAACTCCAATACTTTGGCCACGTGATGCGAAGAACTGACTCATTTGAAAAGACCCCAATGCTGGGAAAGATTGAGGACAGGAGGAGAAGGGGATGACAGAGGATAAGACAGTTGGATGGCATCACTGACTCAATGGACATGGGTTTGGGTAGGCTTTGGAGTTGGTGATGGACAGGGAGGTCTGGTGTGCTGCAGTTCATGGGGTCACAAAGAGTCGGACACAACTGAGCGACTGAACTGAACTGAACTGATTCCTTGGGTCTTTTTCACACCTTAATTCACTGGAAGACATCCCTCCCACCAAGTTGAGGTAAGAACAGGTATTTTTACTTTGTTCTTAATCTTAAGAACATATTATATGTTTTATAATGAATTGTGACAGTAATTGTAGGTTTTTAGTAGATACTTTATCAATTTTGAAGAGTTACTTTCTATTCCTAGTAATTTTTAAATCAATGATATTCCACATTATCAAATGAAGTTTTCTGCAACAATTCTGATTATGACTTTTCTCCTTCATTCTGTTAATTTCATTCAAATACCTGGAATAAACTCCATTTGGTCATGATGCATATTTCTTTCACCATAATGCTGGATTCAATTGGCTAATATTTTGTTAAAGATTTTGGCATGTATGTATAGGAGCTGTAAGTCTCTAATTTTTCCTTTTTTGCTTTATTTTTGGTCTGATACTACTATCAGAGTCATAGGGTAAAATGTCTAATACAATGTACCAATAAACCCTTGTGTGCGTGCTGTCTTTTGAGTAATATTTTAAATTGTGAATTCAGTTTATTTTGTAAATATAAAACTATTCTGTGTTTCTTAATGCTTTTTGTCTCCATTTGTGTCTTAGGAAGAATTTGCCCTTTTGGTTATAATTTGCCAAATTTTTTGGTATAAAGTTGCTCATAATATTACTCATTATCCTTATAAATTATATAGTATTGGTAGTGATACCTTCTATTACATTTCTAATGTGAACCATTGTGTTATCCAGCTTTTGTCCTTAATGAGTCTATCTATATGTCCATAAATATTGTAGACTGTGAATAGCCTAGCTTTAGTTTAATTGATATGCTATACTGTTTCTCTGCTTTATACTTCCTTAGTTTCTACTCATTTTTATTTTTACTTTCTTTGTATTTACCTTCTGTTTAATTTACTCTTTTTTCCTCCTAACTTCTTAATATGGACACTTAATATCTTTTGATTCTTAAACATCCACATTTCCTCTGGAATATTTAGAGATGTGTTATTTAATTTGGTAGAATTGGGGAATTTTTCAGAAATATTTTTAACCTAATATCAGAATCAACATCATGTCTATCCTGGTTTTGGTTACACATTCCATCTCTAGTACAGTATTGGGATGGACTATAAAAGAATATGAATTTCAGGAAGTAAAGTTCACTAGGGACTGTCTTTGAGGCTAGCTACCACAGTAGCATACATATTCCACACTATGGTTAAAGATGAATTGACCCTTTGTCCTTATATAAGATCTCTATGTCTGAAAATATTTCTTGTTCTGAATTGCACTTTGTCGTATAGTAACATAGAACTCTAGCTTTCTTATGATTAGTGTTTTCATGTTATATGTTTTTTATATACTTTCCCTTGAAAATATGTATATCTTCATATTTTAATTACATTTTTTATGGGCATTATATAATTGGATTGATTTTCAATTCAGTTGTAGACCACTTACAATTAATGTAGTTATTAGTATGATTGAATTTAATTTTACAACATGGTTATTTGTTTTCTTTAGTTCCTACTGCAATTTTCTCATTTTTATTCTTTTTTGCCTTCTAATGATTGATTGTTTTTAGTATTCAATTTTATCTTTATTATTGTCTTTTGTTTAGAAGGTATCTTCAAATATATTATACCAGTTAACATACAATGTAGAATTTTTTCTCTTTCCCCCTCTTCCCTTTTATTGCTATCATGTTTTCTCTGTATGTTATTAATTTCAGATACACTGATACTCTTTTTTTGTCTTTTGCTATAAACAGTCAATTATCTTCTAAAGGAATTTAAAATGAGGGAAAGCTATGTTTTTATTTTCCAAGTATATTTACCGTTTCAGGTACTCTTTGTTTCCTTAGTGTGGATCCAGATTTCTATTTAGGCCATTTATGGATTCAAGTGTCCAATTGGATCATATTCCTTTAATCTAAAGAACATCATTTTTCTGTCTTTGTAGTGCATTTTTGTCTACTGATCTCATCATCTATGTGGATTCTAGGTCTTTTTAAAAAATATATTTTTTTCATCCTTAATATTGTTCATATTTTCTTACTTCTTCACATATCTAGTAATTTTTTATTGGATGCTAGACATTATAATTATTATATTGTTGAGTTCTTAATTTTTTTTGCTGTCTTTAAAGAGTATTTAGTATTATTTTGAAAAATAGTTCAGTTTTCCTGTTGATCAGCTTGGTTATTTGGTTTATTTTTAAGTTTTCTTGTGACAGCTACACTACTGTTTTAACTCGATTCTAGTGCTGCTTTGGCCTTGCTCATGTGAGGTATCTATCAAAGTCCTGAATGTTAATTGAAGTCTTTCTCACTATGACTGGTTAAAATTTAAACATTTCTCAGCCCTGTGTGAGGTCTTAGAATTTTTAGTTCATAATTCCCCATATTAGTTCTTTTTCTAATACTTATGCCCAGCTGCAAGTCATTTCACAGTAGCACATGTGCCTCTGAGAATTCAGGGGGAAAAAACAAATTCTAGGAACTTTATAGAACCATTTATTTGCATATTTCCCTCCTCCCTAATATTGTGCCCCACACAAATTCTGGCCAATTTAGCTTTGCTGAATTCTGAACTTCAATCTTTTTAACTTTGCAAAGCCAATACGTTTGCTTGGGTTCCCCTTTCAGGTTGTGCCTTTAAACAGAAAGTCAGGAAAATTCTAGAATGTATCCCATTTTTCTTTTTTCAGGGATCACAGCCCTGGGCTACCAATAATGTTGTGTCTAAGAACAACTATTTCATGTTTTTGTTCAGTTTTCTAGTTGTTTACAGCATAAGTCATGTCTGATCTATGTACTTCCACATGGCCAGAGTAGAAGTTCTCTTTTACATTTTTACGAAATTTTAAGTTCAGTGAACCTAAATTATGCAGAATATTAACTGATAATTGTATTTTTCAATATTCACTTTTGGGGAAACCTAAACAATTACAGTTTAAAGGGACTATAGCAAATGGTGAATGAGATGAAATTTATTAGCGAGTCTGTATCGTAAGCTGCAGTGTTGTCCCCTGCTTAGACGTAATGTCCTAGGTAAATATAATTCACTGAATTTTAAAATAGTCTCTTGAGATTTCCATATTATCAACCAACCAAGAAATGGAGATGGAATATTCCACTGAAGTTTAAATAAAACAAAATTTAAGGAAAAACATTAATGGATTTTTTTATAATATGGCAACTCAAGTCCTTTACATTGTAACAAATTTATTAAAGAAAAGAGCCAAAAGGAAGAGTGAAGAAAATAGAAAGGACATAACAGTTTTCTGAATAAGATTACAGAAATAATAAAATATATGATGAATATGAGACAATGAAAGGAGGAGCAGAAGTTTTAAAAGCAAAAGAAAAAATTAGGGGACACTTTAACCAAGATATTCAGAAGTGAATTACTTAACTACAAAATTCTATCCATTCCATTTGTGAAACATTCACATGGTGTGACTTGAAGCTCCCTGTAGAGAGAGGTGAGAGAAGACAGCAGGTTCATAGGAAGGAAGGCAGGTCAGACTTAGCAGAAAGAACATGAGTGAAGCATGAAAGTAAGAAAGTGCAAGGTGAGTTCTGGGAATGATAATAAAACCAGTTGGGCTACAATGACGGGGAGTACTATAACATAGAACTGGAAAAGATGAGATAAATTGGGGCCAGATTATATAGGCCTTTGAATACCAGGCTGAGAATTTGCTGTTCTTTTTGGTTAAAATGGGGAGTCACTGAAGGTTTTTGAGTAGGGGAGTGAACTGACCTTTGGGTCAATTACTCTGGCTGAAATGTGTAAAGTAGATTGGAAGAGGGAGCGAATAAAAGTGGAGAGACACCCTGGGAGGCTATTGAAATAGATCAGGTGACAAGTAATGAGAACCTGAACTATGGGAGTAGCAGTAGGACTGGAAAGAAAAGGATGAATTCAAGATATCTTTCATGGGTCAAATCTATGGGGCATAGTAACTAATGAGATCTGAGGGAGCTGTTAAAAAAGATTCTGAGATTTTTTTAAGCCTGAGTTACTGAGTAAGTAGGGAAATAAGGAGAGAAAGCATATTTGAGTGGTTGTAGGTGTATGTGTGGGGGATATTGGTGGTGGTGATTTTTATGGTGGGTGGTTTGTGCAGAGGAGATGATGAGTTGGATTTTGATATGCTGTCCTTATGAGTGGTGGTGGGTAACAATTTTCAGAGAAATAAATAGAAAAAAATAATTCTAGTGCTAAAAAGACTGCACTTAGCCTATAGTTGACACTCAATAAATATTGACTGAACCAATCTTTATTAATTACAATTGACATTTTTCACTCATTCACTCAACAGATATTTATTGAACAACTACTATATTCCAAGCACTGGTCTAGATAATGAGAGATATCATGGTTTTCAACAGAAATGATATTTCCTTTATGGAATACATAGTCTTCTGGAAAAGAGACAATTAAATAAGCATTTAAAATAAACAACTTGTGTATTGCTTTAGCTAAAGTACCACTTTATATGTAAGAACCTGTCCAAGTATAGAATGTATGAGGGATGTTTCTCAAATGAATATTTGAATCAACTGAAAGATTGAGCAGGGATTAGCCAGGTGTAAAGGGGTGGGGTGGAGTCCAGGCAGAGGAAATCTAAGTTGCAAAAGGCCAGAGTAATAAAGTTGAGGTCTTCTGAGGAACTGAAAAAGATTCATTATGGTTGAGTAATAGAATATGAATAAAGAAAGATAGAGAATTGGTATGGGCCAGTTCATAAAGGGTCTTAACTACCTTTTCAAGACTTTGTATTAAGAACAATTAAGAATTCACTGAGGGCTTTGGGAAAGAAACAGCATGACCACACTTTCATGTTCTAAAGATTCATTAACTGTACACCCAGAGGAAAACTATTGACTGTGCCCTCAGGAGTTCACATACAAACAGATAGAAACAATGTAATAAGATAAGGCCTACTGAGTTAAAAATGCTATTTACATTAGCCTAGATCACTGACCTAGAGCCAGATATCCTGGAATGTGAAGTCAAGTGGGCCTTAGAAAGCATCACTACGAACAAAGCTAGTGGAGGTGATGGAATTCCAGTTGAGCTATTCTAAATCCTGAAAGATGATGCTGTGAAAGTGCTGCACTCAATATGCCAGCAAATTTGGAAAACTCAGCAGTGGCCACAGGACTGGAAAAGGTCAGTTTTCATTCCAATCCCAAAGAAAGGCAATGCCAAAGAATGCTCAAACTACTGCACAATTGCACTCATCTCACATGCTAGTAAAGTAATGCTTAAAATTCTCCAAGCCAGGCTTTAGCAGTATGTGAACCGTGAACTTCCAGATGTTCAAGCTGGATTTAGAAAAGGCAGAGGAACTGGAGATCAAATTGCCAACATCCATTGGATCATGGAAAAAGCAAGAGAGTTCCAGAAAAATATCTATTTCTGCTTTATTGAATATGCCAAAGCCTTTGACTGTGTGGATCACAATAAACTGTGGAAAATTCTGAAAGAGATGGGAATACCAGACCACCTGATCAGCCTCTTGAGAAATTTGTATGCAGGTCAGGGAGCAACAGTTAGAACTGGACATAGAACAACAGACTGGTTCCAAATAGGAAAAGGAGTTCGTCAAGGCTGTATATTGTCACCCTGCTTAACTTATATGCAGAGTACATCATGAGAAATCCTGGACTAGAAGAAACACAAGCCGGAATCAAGATTGCCAGGAGAACTATCAATAACCTCAGATATGCAGATGACACCACCCTTATGGCAGAAAGTGAAGAGGAACTCAAAAGCCTCTTGATGAAAGTGAAAGTGGAGAGAGAAAAAGTTGGCTTAAAGCTCAATATTCAGAAAACAAAGATCATGGCATCCAGTCCCATCACTTAATGGGAAATGGATGGGAAAACAGTGGAAACAGTGTCAGACTTTATTTTTCTGGGCTCCAAAATCACTGCAGATGGCGACTGCAGCCATGAAATTAAAAGACGCTTACTCCTTGGAAGGAAAGTTATGACCAACCTAGAAAGCATATTCAAAAGCAGAGACGTTACTTTGCCAACAAAGGTTCGTCTAGTCAAGGTTATGGTTTTTCCTGTGGTCATGTATGGATGTGAGAGTTGACTGTGAAGAAAGCTGAGCACCAAAGAATTGATGCTTTTGAACTGTGGTGTTGGAGAAGACTCTTGAGAATCCCTTGGACTGCAAGGAGATCCAACCAGTCCATTCTGAAGGAGATCAGCTCTGGGATTTCTTTGGAAGGAATGATGCTAAAGCTGAAACTCCAGTACTTTGGCCACCTCATGCAAAGAGTTGACTCGTTGGAAAAGACTCTGATGCTGGGAGGGATTCGGGGCAAGAGGAGAAGGGGACGACAGAGGATGAGATGGCTGGATGGCATCACTGACTCGATGGACGTGAGTTTGAGTGAACTCTGGGAGTTGGTGATGGACAGGGAGGCCTGGCGTGCTGCGATTCATGGGGTCGCAAAGAGTCGGACACGACTGAGTGACTGATCTGATCTGATATTCATTAGACAAGTATAAAATTCTATAGGAACACAGGTAAGAGGGCAATTTATATTATCTATAGAAAAGCAAAAGACAAAGTCACTCAGTCATGTCTGACTCTTTGTGACTCTGCAGACTGTAGCCTGCCAGGCTTCTGTTCATGGAATTCTCCAGGCCAGAATACTGTAGTGGAAAATCATTCCCTTCTCCAGGGGCTCTTCCCAACCCAGGGATCGAACACAGGTCTCCCACATTGCAGATGGATTCTTTACTGTCTGAGCCCTTAACTATAGAAAGGGAAGTGTTAAAAAAGACTTAAGTAAGGCTATTTTGAACTGGGCCTGGAAAGTTAAATAGTTGAAATAAATAAATACCCAAATACATTTTCATTTATAACTTTTAAGATCTCTCATTTGTGTCTAAATACTCCTTTTTCTGTCACCAGTTTTCTATCATAGTATTCGTTTTTTAATTTGTATTTCATGTTGTAAGTTTGAAATGTAAAGGTATTTGAATATGTGTAAGAGAAGCTACCTATCCAGTTACCAGCTTATTCAAGTCACAACTATTTACCAATATTAAAAAAAGTATTTCAATATGTTAACAATTGGTCCACCTTTTTCAAGAAGTATGTATTTCCTATTGTTAGTGCCAGAGGTAAACTCAGTTCTCTGTCTTGTCTTGTACCCAGGGATTTGGCTCACTCCTCTGCCCTTCCCAGATCCCTTGCAATTAGGCTGTGTTGTTTGAGTTCAGTAGATTACCTCAATGGAATATCCTTTACTTCCAGACTTGACCTGGTAAAGGTCCCACAAGAATGGTCACATTTTTCTATCTTCACTCATTGGTTTAGTAAATGCAGATGGTCCAACAGAGGACTCCATAGAGGTCCCGGGAAATGATGGGGCTGTAAAATAGGAGGAACTTGGGTGATTGAGTCACAGCTTGGATGACAGTTGTCTGTTTGTGAGCATCACTCAGCCATCATTAGTCTATGAATTTAGAGAGAAATTATTGTATTAGATTCAAGCCCCTTAAAATTGGGCATGGTTTGCGAGTTGAAAATTGGTTTCAAGTCACTGAAATTTGGAAGTTAACACAAATAGTGTTAATTTCCTTGACTAATATAGTCCTATATCACTTCTTTAGTGCTTGTAAGACTTTGAGTGCTGCTCCAGGTGTTAAGTCTCTGATACGAGACTTTACTACTAGAACTCCTTGAGATTTTCTCCCCTTATCTCCAAGGATATAATATCTATTCTTTACACAGTCAGTGAGTATAGTATCAGTGCTGATTCTTAGGAACTTTGGCTAAATCTTTGTAATGCCATTTATTAACTAGTCTCTGTGTGTGCTCAGTCCCTCAGTCATATCCAGCTCTTTGTGACCCTGTGGACTGTACTCTGCCAGGCTCCTCTGTCCATGGAATTTTCCAGGCAAGCATACTGGAGTGTGTTGCTATTCCTTACTCCTGGGAATCTTCCCAATCCAGGATTGAACCCATGCCTCTTGCTTTTCCTCCTTTGGCAGGCAGGCGTTTTACCACTGGGAAGCCCCTAGTTGGCACCTGCTGCTAAGTCGCTTCAGTCGTGTCCGACTCTGTGCGACCCCAGAGACGGCAGCCCACCAGGCTCCCCCGTCCCTGGGATTCTCCAGGCAAGAACACTGGAGTGGGTTGCCATTTCCTTCTCCAATGCATGAAAGTGAAAAGTGAAAGTGAAGTCGCTCAGTCGTGTCTGTCTCTCAGCGACCCCATGGATTGCAGCCTACCAGGCTCCTCCATCCATGGGATTTTCCAGGCAAGAGTACTGGAGTGGGGTGCCATCACCTAGTCCTCATGATTTAAAGATTCATCTTAGCTCCAAGTCCAATAACTTGACAGCTATTCTTGTTCTTGAATTTACTTCAGTTATAAAGTCCTTTACATTTTCCAAAGGAAACTACACTACTGTATTTAAGGCCTTTCACATTTTTAACTCTTCCAAATATATTCTTAGATTTTAAGTTACTTCAGTTCTTTAGGTAGCTTTTTGCTGAGATTTTTAGCTGACGTCCCTTCTAGCTTCTGGATTTTCTTCTAAGTTGGTCCTGGTCTACAGTAGTTTAAAAATCCCCATCTTCTCAGATCTAAGTTGTGCACCACCGGAGTTAAGTTGATGTGCTTTTACAATAAATTATTATTAGCTATGAATTAATTTCCTTAGTTTTGTTCCTGTAGTGTATCAAATTATTTGAACTTTTCTATCTCTGTTTTGGAGGTCTGTCTTGTACACTTGCATCCAATAGTTTGTTTTTCATTTTCTATCTGAAATACTCAACCATGTTGTCAGCTTTGTTTCTCTCATAATTTTGTCTACTTTTTCTTCTGCCTCCTACCTCCTAGGGTTAGATTTTCTGTCTTCTAAAACATGTATTTTTATCTTCTAGTTTTTGTATCTTCTCTAGTCTTTTCTTCACTTTCTTTTACTTCTGTCTTCACAGTTTTCTTCTTCAGATTTCTAATCTTCTTTCTCCAAATCCTGATCCTACTATTCCTAATTAATAAATTCCATCAACTTTAGCAAATAAAGTCTTAAGATCTGGTAGTCTTCAAATGATGCAATTTTTACTGTGCTATGAATTTGAAGACATATTTCTTAAATTAATTAGTCTAGTTAATATTTATTGAGCAGACATTAAATCAAATGATGCATATTTTCTGCCTTGGTGTGCCAGACATTAGGTTGTGTGGTAGATAAATCACAAAAGGATTATCTCTTATAACAAAAATAGGCTTACATTGACATAAAACACAGCAAATGTTAGCTTTTTGTAGTTACAAACATTATCTGGTGAACAATGCTTATTAAAGAGGTAGGTTCAGTATGACTTGGTTACACATAGATGTGGGATCAATATTAGTATTAGCTTTCATAGATCTTTCTCAAATAACCAGGCACATTGTTAAGAAAACTAAAACTTGAAGTGTACAAGAAAAATAAAAATTTTTTCTAGCCAGAAATTTTCAGCAAATATTACACTTTGCATTTAGATGGGATCAGATCAGATCAGATCAGTCGCTCAGTCATGTCCGACTCTTTGCGACCCCATGAATCGCAGCATGCCAGGCCTCCCTGTCCATCACCAACTCCCAGAGTTCACCGAGACTCACGTCCATCCAGGCAGTGATGCCATCCAGCCATCTCATCCTCTGTCGTCCCCTTCTCCTCTTGCCCCTAATCCCTCCCAGCATCAGAGTCTTTTCCAATGAGTCAACTCTTTGCATGAGGTGGCCAAAGTACTGGAGTTTCAGCTTTAGCATCATTCCTTCCAAAGAAATCCCAGGGCTGATCTCCTTCAGAATGGACTGGTTGGATCTCCTTGCCGTCCAAGGGACTCTCAAGAGTCTTCTCCAACACCACAGTTCAAAAGCATCAATTCTGTGAGTATTGTGGGTTCAGTTCATTTTTGGCTAGTTCCTTGGTCTGACTTATATTTCTCAAGATCTATAGGCCCCTTCCTATGTAGTTGGTACTAACCACAGGGTTTTAATCTATTGCCTGTAGCTTCCAAGGTGGTTCCCTCTGTTATAGCTTCTTCTGTTTGCTGGTCTCTTCAGTGTCTGGTTTCCGTCCTGACACACACACAGAAAATAAATAAATAAATAAATAAAAATGAAGAATATGGACAAAGAAATAAAATTGCCTATAAATATATGAAAAGGTTTTTAATCTCACATATCATTAATAAAATATAAATTAAAGCATCAAAAAAAAAAAAAAGCATCAATTCTTCGGCGCTCAGCCTTCTTCACAGTCCAACTCTCACATCCATACATGACCACAGGAAAAACCATAGCCTTGACTAGACGAACCTTTGTTGGCAAAGTACTGTCTCTGCTTTTGAATATGCTGTCTAGGTTGGTCATAAATTTCCTCCAAGGAGTAAGCAAGCGTCTTTTAATTTCATGGCTGCAGTCGCCATCTGCAGTGATTTTGGAGCCCAGAAAAATAAAGTCTGACACTGTTTCCACCATTTCCCCATCTATTTCCCATGAAGTGGTGGGACCTGATGCCATGATCTTTGTTTTCTGAATATTGAGCTTTAAGCCAACTTTTTCACTCTCCACTTTCACTTTCATCAAGAGGCTTTTGAGTTCCTCTTCACTTTCTGCCATAAGGGTGGTGTCATCTGCATATCTGAGGTGATTGATATTTCTCCCGGCAATCTTGATTCCAGCTTGTGTTTCTTCCAGTCCAGCGTTTCTCATGATGTTCTCTGCATATAAGTTAAATAAGCAGGGTGACAGTATACAGCCTTGATGTACTCCTTTTCCTATTTGGAACCAGTCTGTTGTTCCATGTCCAGTTCTAACTGTTGCTTCCTGGATAGGAAGACCTAAAAGCCTACCCAGGGTCTTCATCATTCTCCCCTTCAGTGTCGTGAATGGTTAACTCATGCAGGCCTGAATTGGAAACCCTGTTTGATGCCTACTGACTTTTTGACAGACACTGCACAATTTACATAACCTCTCTTAACCTCAAGAAATAATAGTACCTTATGCATCTGCCCTTACTCCCCTGCAGTTCTTTTTTCAATACAGCAGCCAAACTGATCCTATTAAGACACTTAAGTCAAATCAATTTATGACTTTGCTCAAAACTCACTAATGGCCTTTCATCTCACTAAGAACAAATGTTGGTCTTTATAAGGATCTGCAAGGCTCTATGTGATTGGATAAATGCTTGACCTCATTTTCTATCCCTCTCCGTGTTCACTCTGTTCCAGTTCACCAGCCTACTTGCTAATTTTAAAAACTGCCCAGTGGAAAACAGGGTATAAAAACATGCTTGGTTTCTGTCTCCTCAGCACCATTATTATTTCTGATAATATTCTGAGAGCTTCCATAATCTTCAGAATAAACTTTCCCCAGGTGGCGCTAGTGGTAAAGAATCTGCCTGTTAATGCAGGAGATGCAGAGATGTGGGTTCAGTCCCTGGGTTGGGAAAATCCCCTGCAGAAGGAAATGTCAATGCTTTCCAGTATTCATGCCTGAAAAATTCTGTGGGCAGAGAAGCCTGGCAGGCTGCAGTCCTTGGGTCGCAAAGAGTCGAACATGACTGAGCACACACACACACAAATGCTTTTCATGTACCAACATGATGTCATTCAATCTTCATGACACCCTAAGGGGTGGTAATAATACCCAGTGGTTTTGAAGTGCAAAAATCACTGGAATCACACTGAGTGCTTCAACTTTCCTTCCACCAGTTATTAACTGTGACTTCGGGCAAGGTACTTAATCTGTTTTATCTCAGTTTCCTAATCTGTAAAATGAGATTAAAATAGCAGTTTCTATTAAATTGAGAGACAGTTATTAATTAATACTTGTAAAGTACCTAGAAGAAAGTTGAGCATATAGCATAAGTTTTTGCTAAACATTGAAATAAAAATGAATTCTTATTTTTTTCTTATTTTTTGTGCCTTAGTTTTATTACCTGTATAATAGGGATAGCAATATGGAATTTACTTCACAGGATTTTTGTGAGAATTAAATGAGATAGCCTGTACTGATTATAAAACAGTGTCGGGTACATGGTAAACTTTCAATAAATGTTAGCTATTAATATTTTTATCATCATAAAAACATGGAGTTTTAGACAGATTAACTGCAGTATGCAAGGTTACATGACCTGTAAACTGATGAATTGTGTCTTTGTCCAAGACTACTTCATTGAGAGTGGCATTTTAACCACAACTTTAAAGCATATTTTTTGGGTAAATATCCATTATTCAGTGAAGATTAAAAGCTTTCAATTTCTTTACACATGATGATGGATGTTTTTTGTTTTGTAGTAAGTTTTAAAAATTAATCTTTGTTGTTCTTGTTTCCTCTTCTCAGTTTGCTGATATAGCCTGATTTTCATTCTTGACTGTCATTATGTAGAAAAAGGAGAGGCAAGAACTCACTGGAAGTTGGTGCAGGTTGGAGAGTACAAAACTGAATTTCTCCTTGCATGGAATGTTTCCTCTCCTTTACCATGACTTCATTCTCAGTTGCCAAACTGTATCACACAGTATGAGTTCTTGCTGAAATGGAGAAGGGTGGGGGTCATGAGACAGTCTTAACAGACATCTGTGAATTCTGATCCAAGTGGATGTAGCTAAAGTAGTCACACTCATTTCAAAACTACAGAGACCTCCCACCCCCTCCTTTTTGTGTATTTATTTCTTTAGAATTTGTGATGTTCATTTGTGATAGACATGTAATATCAGTAAGCTAGGGTATTTCCAGATCATAAATTCTGTGCTTCTCATCCTTCATCTGCTCAACCACAAAACTCAATAATAAGCTACATCCCAAAAGAAATAGTTATTGCCAAACAACTCTAGGTAAGCAAAGACAGCCAAGTGTATGTTTTAGAATGTTTTCATAGAGAAGCATCTGTAAAATGTTTGTGCACTGGGAATAACAGAAGAGTTTACATAATTGTGCTGCTTATTTTCTTTTTTGGCAGTGAGGAAACACTCATGCAGCATATTTAAAAATATTTGTGTATTTCAGCTACATTTTCATTGGCAGTAGACACACAATCACAGTAACCAGGGTCAATCAAAATTCTATTTTACAGCTGGTGCGTAAAATGTGTAATCAAGTCACAGAAGTGTATCTGGATCCATGCATATGCATTCTTAACTTTTCCCTTTGTCTCATGAAGCATTCTACTGGAAAAACTGGACACATTTTAGATATCCAAATTAGGAACAATTTAAATGAAATGGCATCTCTATTTTATAAAATAAGTCTCATAAAAAGGAAAAGCACTATTTAATTCAGAAAAAGGAGGCTGTCCTAAGGAATGCATACTTAAAGAAAGCATATGATTGATATGCTTTTTATTTATACAGTAGTACAATGTAGTAAAGAATAATGTATAATTCTGGAAGTTTTTAAATTCACAAAGTCCTTGTTAGAGAAAGAAAATGAATCAGTCTTTAGTTCAACTCTAAATTGAGTCTAATTTAAGATTCTTAACAAAGTAGGAACTCTGTGCACATGATGGTTAATCATGAGAAAAGAAGATGGAAACTTGGCTGATTCACATTATTTTTTAAAATATATAAAAATAAGGATACATGTATAGGGGGACATGGCGTTTAAAGGTAAATGATAAGCAGTCACAACTAGTGAGAAGCTCATCTAACCACATATTCACAGGTAAAGTCTCTGTGGTCACATGAATGCTGTGATGAGTGAGATTTGGGGGACAGTCCAGCAGAACACACTGTTCCGGGTTCCAGTCTCAAATATTACTGGAGCAAATTGATGTGTTCACCATTTAATTCAGATTTTTTATATCTCATTTATTGTATGGATATAAAAATATAATGATCCTTCTGCCACAAAGCAGACAGGACCTGTGAGTAGAAATATGAAGGCCCTGTTCATCAGCCTCTGCTTATCTCTATGGTGATAAATGCATGTTTGTTGCCTGGCAGACAATGCCCAGGCTACCAAACCAGACATTAGGCAGCTAGTACTCACCTACAGTCACCATCGCACAGTGGAATATTGAAGCCCAAAGATGAATAGTCGAGTGGTATTCACCAAAAAAGACTGATTACTTAAATGAGCTACTTTGTTATTTAATTAATTAACTGAATCTTTATCCCCAAAAGTTTTAGGCAATCTCAGAAAAATAAAAGAAAATCAAACAGAAGATATGAGTTATTGAAAAGTAGAAATCATTTTGCAAATATAAAACTAGGGAAAATGCAGATTGAAACACATTTTGAATGAGATTTTGTTATTAGATCAATGAATGTTCCCTCTGTTCTTAGTGATTTAGTGCAATTGATGTTCCCTACCAATTCCAAATCAGTTAAATTTTGTTATATTCTTCGTATGTAATGAATTGTTTTCAACAGGATAATATTATTAATATAAATTAAATTCCTCACTCCCCTGTTTTTTATATTTACCCTTCTTCAGTAATTTGTTGAATAGATTTAAAGAGATTGCAACCCTGAGTGCCTATGGGGACCAGTCAGGTGATATAAGGAGTTAACCAGGCTTGACAGAGGCTTTGTTCTTCTGGACACCACATATGTAGTCAGAGTGGGCTGAGCTGATTTAGCCTAATCACCTGTTGCTTTGCAGATATTTGGGCACCTAATAAAACTTCTGAGTTTATTTTTATTAAAAGCTAGAAATTTGGATTTTTTTATTTGAACATGCATTTTAAATGTTATCAACTTATAAAGACACTTTATAAACTACTATATAGGTAGAATAGTACATGTTTTCTGGCTGATTTAGCAACTTGTGACGGTATATTTTGATTGTGATCAACTCGTAAGGTCTGTATTAATCCTATGAAACCACACACACACACACACACACAAACCTAATCTAATCTGGTGGTTGTTGGTAGGTATATCAGTTATGATAAGCAGAGTTATAGGCTGTGGTAGCAAAGAGCCACAAACTTAGCAGGCTTGCAAAAACAGAGGTTTATTTCTCCCTTGTGCCGTATGTTCATAATAGGTGAATAAGGAGGTTTTGTTTGTCATAGAGACCGAGACTGATGAAACGGTCCCTGTCTGAAACATTGTGCTGTGCTTAGTCTCTCAGTCATGTCAACTCTTTGCAACCCCATGGACTGTAGCCTGCCAGGCTCCTCTGTCCATGGGTGTTCTCCAGATAAGAATACCAGAGTTGGTTGCCATGCCCTCCTCCAGGGATCCGTAACATTGGGTAGAGAGAAAAAAGACAAGGAAAACCCCACAGTGACTTCTCAAATGACATGCCTCTTTTCAGCATGTATGTCATTGGCCAGAGCTAGTCACATAGAATTTGGTGAAGAGTTTGGCCTTGCTCAAAGAGAGGTTTGGCCTTTCCTTCAGCTTCTGACAGGAAAGTCTTTGTTTAGCGTGAGCCCTGGCTATTTCTGACCATTTTAGCTGGGGGATGGCCATGTCAGAAATATCAACCATGTGATTTGTGTGAACATTGGGCCATGCAGTTATTAGTTGTCCTGGGGACTGAATTCATCCATTTGGTCATTCAATCTCTCATGCCTGTGTAATGAAGTTCTAATAAAAACTCTTTGTGTTGTGTGTTGTCACACACTGATACTGCAAGGATCATGGATCCAAGGGCAATGGAAGCCTTGCATTGGAACCCTCTCAGCCTTTGCTCTATGACTTTCTTCTTTCAATTTATTTTCATCTGTATCCTTTGTCTGTAATAACCCCTAAATGTGAGTACAGTAATATTCAATGACTTTTGTAAAACTTGTAGGGTATTATCAGATCTCACAGTGGTTTTGGAAATTCCCTGAATTTGGTTTTGGTATCAGAAGTAAGGGAGTCTATGCCCTAAAATGTCACAGTTCAATTAAATCTGGGTTTCTGATCTCAACTCAGTTCTGTGGGTGGAATTTTATAAAGTCTCCTCAAGGAAGAGCAGCACAGGTAGGAAAACTGGGATATTTGTAAACTTTAATACAATATACAACAATGGACTTAAGGAGGGAAAAGTTACTTGCATTCAGCCATAAAGGATATATATGCGTCAGCCTAGTATACAAAGTTGAGAAGTTTATGCCAGACATAGGGGCAGAGTACACATAACCATGAAGTGTTGCACAGCATGACATGAGCAGAGAACTTATATGTACTCTTTAGTTCCATAACCATTGGGGAGTGACAGGTCTGGGACAGGTAATAAGGAATTTTACATCGTTAGCAAGATAGTCAGGACTGATTGGGAAGAGAAATCCTGGACTAGGTCAGCACTATGAGGTCAATAGTGAAACTGGGCATTATGGGAGCCTCATCAAAGTAGGTCAGTGTGCAAAAGAACACTCAGAGCAGAGTCTTGCACAGAGAGAACCTCCAGGGAGGTTCTCTCTGTCCTGAGCGCTCACTGTTATTCAGTCAGATGGAACCTTATAGACTTAAGAATTTGAAAGTGCTGAGCAGAGCTAGTCATTCTTTTCTCACCAAGATCTTTAAAATGTTGACAGGTTTGGTCCTATTCCTCTGGGTAATTTAGACCTGTTTTGGGACACCTGGTTCTCTGGGTATATGGGTTTTGAAGATGTGCCCTGAAGTCCAAGTGGTAATAACCTTTTTCTTTATGACCCAATCAGATCAGATCAGTTGCTCAATCGTGTCCGACTCTTTGTGACCCCATGAATCGCAGCACACTAGGCTTCACTGTCCATCACCAACTCCCAGAGTTCACTCAGACTCACATCCATCGAGTCAGTGATGCCATCCAGCCATCTCATCCTCTGTCGTCCCCTTCTCCTCTTGCCCCCAATCCCTCCCAGCATCAGAGTCTTTTCCAATGAGTCAACTCTTCACATGAGGTGGCCAAAGTACTGGAGTTTCAGCTTTAGCATCATTCCCTCCAAAGAAATCCCAGGGCTGATCTCCTTCAGAATGGACTGGTTGGATCTCCTTGCAGTCCAAGGGACTCTCAAGAGTCTTCTCCAACACCACAGTTCAAAAGCATAGCCCAGGGAAATAGAACCAGAAATAAACTGACATACTACTGTTTGAAATGAATAAAGTGAATTCTTCATAAAGCTATACTTTTGTAAAGTGTATTCCAATAACAGAATGACCCTTGTATTAGTCCATCTGGGGTGCTGTAACAAAAATTATACAGCAGATATTTATTTATCACAGTCCTAAAGACTGAGAGACAGATTCTATGTCTGGTGAGAGCTCATTTCTAGTTTATACTTGGCTGTCTTCTCATTATGTTTTCATGTGATGGAAGGTACAAAGTTGTTCTCTGGGGTCT
Organism: Bos mutus; assembly: GCF_027580195.1. NCBI lineage: Eukaryota > Metazoa > Chordata > Mammalia > Artiodactyla > Bovidae > Bos > Bos mutus. The sequence goes on along the minus strand of NC_091620.1, from coordinate 66,284,320 downwards.
CTTTAAAGGGTACTAATCCCAGTCATTGGAGAAGGCAATGGCACCCCACTCCAGCACTCTTGCCTGGAAAATCCCATGGACAGAGGAGCCTGGTGGGCTGCAGTCCATGTGGTCACTAAGAGTCGGACATGACTGAGTGACTTCATTTTCATTTTTCACTTTCATGCAGTGGAGAAGGAAATGGCAACCCACTCCAGTGTTCTTGCCTAGAGAATCCCAGGGATGGAGGAGCCTGGTGGGCTGCCGTCTATGGGGTCACACAGAGTCAGACATGACTGAAGGGACTTAGCAGCAGTAGCAGCAGCAATCCCAGTCCTAACTGTCTTCATGTCCTCATCACTTTCCAAAGGCCCCACCTTCAAACACCATTACATCATAGGCAGACACTTTACCATCTGAGCCACCAGGGAAGCCCACACTGGGGATTAGATTTCACCATATGATTTGGAAGAGACACAAACATGCATATTATGGCTGTGCTGTTTTTAAGAAGAGTGCTTGAATAACAATTTGAGATAGTTCAGTTCAGTTGCTCAGTCCTGTCTGACTCTTTGCGACCCCATGAATTGCAGTACTCCAGGCCTCCCTGTCCATCATCAACTCCCAGAGTTCACTCAGACTCACGTCCATTGAGTCAGTGATGCCATCCAGCCATCTCATTCCTCTGTCGTCCCCTTCTCCTCTTGCCCCCAGTCCCTCCCAGCATCAGAGTCTTTTCCAATGAGTCAACTCTTCGCATGAGGTGGCCAAAGTATTGGAGTTTCAGCTTCAGCATCATTCCCTCCAAAGAAATCCCAGGGCTGATCTCCTTCAGAATGCACTGGTTGGATCTTCTTGCAGTCCAAGGGACTCTCAAGAGTCTTCTCCAACACCACAGTTCAAAAGCATCAATTCTTCGGCGCTCAGCCTTCTTCACAGTCCAACTCTCACATCCATACATGACCACAGGAAAAACCACAGCCTTGACTAGAGGGATCTTTGTTGGCAAAGTAATGTCTCTGCTTTTCAATATGCAGAAGAGTGCTTGAATAACAAGTTGAGATAGTAGCCAGTTAATTTTTTCTTCTTCAATTACTGTCTCCATTTGAGCTTCCCAGGGGGATTTATTAGGGAAAAGGAAGAAAAAAGATAAAAATGACAAATTCTTAGTTTCAAAGTTCAAAAAACACTTTCTAGCTGTAAGAGAGAAACAGTTAATAGGTAACAAGTGGAAAATTCCATGGAAGGAGGAGCCTGGCAGGCTATAGTTCATGGGGTCACAGAGAGTCGGAGGTGACCAAACACAGCACATATAGCACATGTAATCTGGCAGAATTTTTTTTTTTTTTTTTAATCTAGACCATAAACTGCAAAAGGTCATAGAAACTCAAAGCTTAATATGGAGGGAAAAATTGACAGTGTGAGTTTGGGGGATAGTAGATGAAGTGCTTAATTTTTCAGCCCCATCCTTTGTGGCTAGAAATTTATAGTAACAAGAAGGAACCCTTCCTTACATTGAAGAGCACAGAGTAGATAAGACTATTGCTTGGCACTTACTACCAAGATCTCTAGCTAAAGTTTTTTTCTACCAGAGTTGATTAAGGCCAATAGTGATCTTGCTGCTGCTGCTGCTGCTAAGTCACTTCAGTCATGTCCGACTCTGTGCAACCCCATAGACGGCAGCCCATCAGGCTCCCCCGTCCCTGGGATTCTCCAGGCAAGAACACTGGAGTGGGTTGCCATTTCCTTCTTCAATGCGTGAAAGTGAAAAGTGAAAATGAAGTCGCTCAGTCGTGTCCGACTCTTCGCGATCCCATGGACTGCAGCCCACCAGGCTCCCCCGTCCATGGGATTTTCCAGGCAAGAGTACTGGAGTGGGGTGCCATTACCTTCTCCAAATAGTGATCTTAAGTCAGAGTGATTCCCTGTTCCTGGCTCTCAGTCTTCCTCAGGTTCATATGGGCTTGAAAGATCAGCCAAATCTTCTAGGAGAGCCCAGAAGAGCCCAGTTATGGTGAGTGTATCCAGAGGGATCCTGATTTGCTTATGTCAATGATCTTTTATGTAGCAGTAAACTCACAGTGGACAGGTTCTGGTAGTGAAGTCTCTGTTGAGAAATTTGTTAACTCCAGTATGTTCTGGAATGGAAATGAGTTTCACTTAAAAGATCAGTTTTCATACTTCATGGTATGACAGATCAATGACCCCAAGTAGAGTTCTGTCTCACAGGTACTAATGCCTTGTGGAATTTAGCTTCTCTTCAATGGGCAGATGGATAAGCAGAGCTTGTGAAAGATTTAAAATACTAGCTATACACTGATGACTTCCTCATTCTTGACTCCATCTTTGACTTTCTCCTGATCTCCAGACTTGTGTATCCAGCTGCCTGCTCAACATCTTTAAGTAGGTGCCTAATTGGAACTTCAAACTTGACATTTCCAAAACAGAAATATTATTCATCTCTAGAACTGGCTACATAATTTGCAGGGCCCAGTGCAAAATGAAAATACAAAGCGTCTTGTGCAAAAAGTAGGAAAAAGTGCCATTAAAATATTAAAACAGAAAGCTTTTTCCTTTTTTCCTATGCCCTCTCTCAACTTGTCATAGTGTTTTTTCATTTGTTATTAATGTCATAGTTCCTCAAACATGAGGAATAATCATCCATGAGTACAGAGCATCACAGGGCCAGGAGAGATGACAGCAACAGGAACTAGAGGCAGTGCATGAGTCAGGACAGGACAGTCAAGCCAGGCATCTCTTATTCTTGTGGGTCACTACCTTTTCAAAGGGTACTGAAGCCTCCATACAGGGTGATGCTAGGTATCCAGAAGTAGGATGGCCTGGGGAAGTGTGGGATGAACATACATCCTGGAGTAGAAGGTCTCAGAGGTCATGGACAATGAAGGCAAGACTGAGCAGGACTTGGGGTATCTGCTAAGATCCCATCCTAGGGAAGAAAGGTGTCAGCAGAAGTCATAATCACATGTGATTTGCAGCCCCACTGTTCCATTGGACTTCATTTACAAAACACAAAATCAAAGATCCCTAAAATGTTCTCCTCCATGATTTTCTTCTCAAATGTTACCTCCTTGGAGAGAGGTTCTGACTATCCTATTTGAGGTGCTTTTTCCTCTGACAAAAACTGGCGTGTCTTTTCTCATACCAATAAGCAATTCTCCAGTTCTCTGAAACCAGCTGGTATGAGTCCAACAATTCCTTTTAATTATGACACAAACTATCCAGAGTCAGCACAGAACCCACAGGTAGAAAGCTTGATTCCACAAGACTGCCTTTCACTCCAGATCCTGGTTGCAATCCCAGGCCACCTGCAAGTCTGACTGATCAGCTATAAATTGGGGATTCTCATGACACAAAGCTAGTGGAGGTGATAGAATTCCAGTTGAGCTATTTCAAATCCTGGAAGATGATGCTGTGAAAGTGCTGCACTCAATATGCCAGCAAATTTGGAAAACTCTGCAGTGGCCACAGGACTAGAAAAGGTCAGTTTTCATTCCATCCCAAAGAAAGGCAATGCCCAAAATTGTTCAAACTAATGCACAATTGCACTAATCTCACATGCTAGCAAAGCAATGCTCAAAATTCTCCAAGCCAGGCTTCAGCAGTACATGAACCATGAACTTCCAGTTGTTCAAGCTGGATTTAGACAAGGCAGAGGAACCAGAGATCAAATTGCCAACATTTGTTGGATCATCAAAATAGCAAGAGAGTTCCAGAAAAACATCTATTTCTGATTTATTGACTATACCAAAGCCTTTGACTATGTGGATCACAACAAACTGTGGAAAATTCTTAAAGAGATGGGAATACTAGACCTGCCTCCTGAGAAATCTGTATGCAGATCAAGATACAACAGTTAGAACTGGACATGGTACAACAGACTGGTTCCAAATTGGGAAAGTAGTACATTGATGCTGTATACTGTCACCCTGTTTATTTTTCTTATGTGCAGAGTACATCTTGTGAAATGCTGGGCTGGATGAAGTACAGGCTGGAATCAAGATTGCTGGGAGAAATATCAATAACCCCAGATATGCAGATGATACCACCCTTATGGCAGAAAGTAAAGAAGAACTAGAGCCTTTTGAAAGTGAAAGAGGAGAGTGAAAAAGTTGACTTAAAACTTAACATTCAGAAAACTAATATCATGGTATCAGGTCCCATCAACAATGGAAACAGTGAGAGAGTTTATTTTTTTTAAGCTCCAACATCACTGCAGATGGTGACTGCAGCCATGAAATTAAAAGATGCTTGCTCCTTGAAAGAAAAGCTATGACCAACCTAGAGAACATGTTAAAAAGCAGAGCCATTACTTTGCTGACAAAGGTCCATCTAGTCAAAGCTATGGTTTTTCCAGTGGTCATGTTTGGTTATGAGAGTTGGACTATAAAGAAAGCTGAGTGCCAAACAATTGATGCTTTTGAACTGTGGTGTTGGAGAAGACTCTTGAGAGTCCCTTGGACTGCAAGGAGATCAAACAAGTCAATCCTAAAGGAAATTAGTCCTGAGTATTCATTGGAAGGACTGATGCTGAAGCTGAAGCTCCAATACTTTGGCCACCTGATGCAAAGAACTGACTCATTGGAAAAGACCCTGTTGCTGGGAAAGATTGAAGACAGAAGGAGAAGGGAATAACCAAGGACATGGTTGGGTGGCATCACTGACTCGATGGACATGAGTTTGAGCAAGCTCCGGGAATTGGTGAAGGACAGGGAAGCCTGGCATGCTGCACTCCATGGGGTCGTAAAGAGTTGGACACGACTGAACAACTGAACTGAACTGATGACTCTCCTCCTTCAATTCATAACTGCTAGAAGAGTTCACAGAACTCAGGAAGACACTTATGTGTAGTACTTTGTCATAAAGCTGCAAATGAATAGCTAGTTGAAGATGTAAATAGAACAAGGTCCAGAAGGATCCCAAGCACATTATTTCCCCATGGAGTTGGGTGTGTTATCCTCCTCGTATGTGGATTTGTTCCCCAGCCTGGAAGCTCTCTGAACCTCTTTATTCAAGAATTTTTATAGAGCCCAGTCTCCAGTTCCCCTTCCCCTTCCTGAAGCTAGGGAGTGGGTGGTTTCCAGTCACTTGGTCTTTCCAGAGACCAACCCAACCTGAGGCTACCTAAGGGTCCCATCCTCAGTTTTCTTACTGATATGAGCTCAAGTGTGTCTGAAAGTTGCTCATGGTATATGATAAAAGATACTCCTATCACTTAGGAAATTCCAAGGGTTTTATGAGCTCTGGCCAGAAACAAAGACTAAAGCTACTTTTAATTATACAGAAAAACACATTATTCTCTTACCCATTCTCAACTTTATTTTTCTTCCTCATATTTAGCACAACTTTTAAATTAATAATTTATCTGTTTATCAACCAGTTTCTTTTTTGTGTGTTATGACATTATTTGTAGTTAATTCATACCCAGTTACATGGAAAGAATATGTATTGCTGAACAGATATTTTATTAAAACAATTTTGCCTTTATTTACTCATTAAGAATATTTAATAGATAACTGTTGAACAAGTCCACAGCTATGTGAGGGATTATGGGGGAATATGAAGGTAAATTAGACGGAGTCCCCATCTTCACAGTGCCTGTCATTAAAGGTGTCACATGTTAAAATTTTAATAAAAATTATTGAACTTCAGTGGGGAAAAAAAGTTGCTTCTTCTGAGGCGATTGAGTCAATGACAAAGTATACCTAAGTTGAGCTTCAAAGAATGGATACTAAATATTCCAGTCCTTTTTTTCTTATGATTTTTTTTTTTCTGTATATAACTTGAAAGTTGTCTTAAGGTTCTAGGCTTATATGGACCAAGCTACATAATTGTGTCTAGATAACTTAGAATGAATGCAATTTTTAAAGGGTGTACTAACAATGAAATATGAATAACTGATCAGAAAAATTAATCTTAACCCATATTTTTCTTATGAAGCTTTAGGAATGCCTAGATGGATGGAAAATATAGTGTATTGTCTTAGTATTTGAACCAAGTAAAAGAATAAGTGCTGGTGTAATGAGAAATGTTAAATGTGATGGACAAACCAGCTGAACAAACAGGCTGGGAATTTGTTTTATGAAACTCACCTTACAGAATTTCACCCAATAAAATACATGGGCATGCAGTATTAATTTTTTCTGTGTCTATGTATCATCACAAAAGAACCTTTTTAAATCATATTCTGGGTGCACACTTGGTCCCATTTGAACACAGTTTATGAACACTTACTTCCTTATTTGAATTCTACCTTTTGACAAACGGGCAAGAGTCCAAGCATGGTTAACTGTTAGTCTAATACAAGTAGACCTGAATCTTAATGCAAAACAACTCAAATTCACCAGAACTCAACATACTATGAAATTATAACCTTGTATTTTATTTGGTTGTCCTCAGTTTAAGTCCATATCCTTTTCAAACTGAAAAATAAATACCTTTGAATACAACTGAATGGAAATACAAGTTATATGACAGCAACTACAATAAAAATCTCACTTCATTTTAATAAAAAAACAAAACAATAAAACAGAAGTTAGAAAAGCCATGTTTCTTTTAACCCATTGATTCCTCATTATGCAAGATTATCCCCAGAAGCCTGCACTCCACCACTTTTCCCAGTTCTGACACAGATTTGGCCAGAAATGAAGGACTTCAGGGCAAAATGAATTAACTCTTTGCTGCTTTGCCAAATAAATATTTAAACTTTTTTTTTTTTACTCCTTCCTTCCTATACCTTCCAAGACATCTGTGAATGGAGTTAGACACAAATCCTTTGTAGTCGTGGTCTGTAAATTTTGTCTATTGAGAGCAACACAACCAAGTTAAAATGCCCTTTGAGCAATTTAGTGTGTATCACTATTAGTTTTTCCAATATTTTAGAGGGGTAGTTTCCCTCTAAAATATTTTTGGATATCCTACATCAAATCCTGTGTGGACAGTGTTTGCTCTATTTCCTACTTCCAGTTTAGTTTGCATTTTGTTACAGTTATTCCTGAACTTTCTATCCTTTAAATGTGTTGTTCTGGTAATCTTGTTAGAACTGTCTGTATTTTTAAGCTGTTAAGAATTCAAATAAAAACATCCTTATCTTGCCTTTAATAATAAGTCATACATTTGAAGCAAATGGATACTCATGTGTTACTTGTTTCTGCATTTACTGTTTTCAAAAAATAACGATAGCTGTTTGATTGGTGTTCATCAGCCCTCATCTGCTTCGTTAAAGCTGACGAGAGCTATCTGCAGATCACAGTCCTTGAGTAGATACTGCAGAGGCAGGATTTAGCCAATTTACCAAACCGGAGTTTGCAGATTCTGCTGTTGCTTGCTAGTGTGGACAATCTCTTTGAAGTTGGAATCCCTAGGGACAAGTTTGAGAGGGTGCTGAGTTGCTTCAAATGGTATCATATTTAACACCAGAAAAAATCCATTGTGAAGGAGCTGGCAGCACTGTACTGCTGTGCTGAGATGCTTTTTCTGAGAGAGTAGAATTTCGATAAAAGGACAGAATAACAATGTACTGTATTGATTTAACGTGGAAGACAACAGTGATTCTTGCTTATTTTTTTTTCTCTTTCTTTTTTTTGGTATTGTTTTCTTGTCGATCCTTTTCACTTGAGCACTGTTTCCACATTTTTCCACTGTGAGCCCAGACTTGGATTAAATCACATGGGAAGTGAAGTTCCTGTATTAATTTCAGCTTGCTTTTGAAAGCATCAGCTCACAGGATAGAAGCTCATCACACTTCAGCTTGTAAATGCTCTGGCAGGCTTGGCTAGTCAACTTGCAACATTTCAGGGCTGCAAACCTCATTGCTTGTTGGTAGATACAGGAGACACAGTTCATGGGTATCAGGTTTCAATGGGGGAAAAAAAAGTAGTAAGAAATGTTCTAATGCAGCAACACAAACACACAGATTTTTGTAAAGTGCAAGTAGATCATAAGTTGAGGCCTCAGAGAACTCAGTAATCAATTTAATATAAAATGACATGCAATTTATTTCTATCAATTTGCCTTGTTTGCTTTTTAAAAATTTTTTTTCCATCTTTTGTTTTAAAGAGCTTTTCGAGGAGGTGCTTGTTAAAGGAGTCTTTTGGCAGGTTGTTCCCCCAAACTATGGGAAGAAATGGGAAGTAAAATGGAGATGGCAGAAGCTGAATGATGCCTTTAAATTGACTGACAACATCATTCCCTATTATTACTACCTTGTAGACTGCCAAAGAACTAATGTACTTCAGACATCTAATGTAATTAATTCAGGACCACAAGTCTGAATCACAAATCTACATGTGGATTCAGTAGGAAAAAGAAAAATATGGTCCGGAGGAGAAAAAATATCTTTTTGCACAGCTACCTCTAATTTTAAACAGGGTATAAATTAAACATTCTTTGATAATAATATGCAATGACAGCATAATCATATGCTAACATTTAATCACCTTTTATATACAATATTACCCTGATTCTTCTTTAAAATTTTATGTTGTATATTGCTGTACATTTTTCTTGCTGATTGATTCTCTTTATTACTACTGATTTTATTTATGCTGCTAATTTTTTTTTCCTAAGCATATATTTTAATGAGTAGTTTTGTTCCTCTAACGTCTACAGAATAAGAGAATTCAGCACACCTGCCTAAATAAGATGCTTGAGATCACTGAGGAAAGAAATTGACATTTTACTTTACCCTCAGCATGGAGCCGGGGGCAAAGTTTGATCTGAAAACTTGCAAATTAACCAAAACTGTCACTCAGGAGTTATGGGCCTGAATGCTGCAAAATATGTTCTTTGAAGTCCTCATTTCAGCAAAATTATTAAAAACTTTATATCTAATTAAAATTGTAACTGCATTCCCATTTTTCAAAATCTCTATATCCTCAGGGCCAATTGGGATGAGCGAATCTGCACCCTCCTCTCTGAGCAGGCTGAACTGCTCCTACAGCAATATCAGATCATTACCATCTCCCCAGCTGAGAGGGAGCAGCCATTATCATGCAGCATTATTAATCTTCTTGTCTTATCAACTTGCAAATCACAAGCCATTGAGCCTTATGGCATGGTTCTGGGTCCATAGTTATTCATTTTGTAGGTCTACCTAGCCTTTGAGTCTCCTTAATCACCTGAAGATTGTCAGTCTCTTACCTTGGCCTGCCCCTGTGGCCCTTCTCAGCTCCTGTGAAACGTCCATGATGTTCTTTCTCTCTCTCTCTTTCTCAAGAGAAAAAAAAGAAAAGACTTTTATTTAAAAGAGGGAGAGAGAGAGTGCACAAGAGAGAAAGAGAGACAGTAAGGAGGATAAATTTCATTAATGGATGTGAATTAACATCCTACTGCCAAGAGCTGACCCTTTCTCCTGACATGTACGTCTAAGTCATTCTTGTCACTCTCTCCCCCATTAATATTCTGAAAAAGACAGTACATTGAAGAGAATAGAATGAGATAGTTCCCTTAAACAGGCACTGTTGACCTTAGGTTGGGGATTTTTCTTTAATTTGCTTTTCTTAAAAATAAAATATTAATCATATTGGAAAAGGCGAGCAGAGTTCCTCTACATTTTTTCAATATATTCCGTTTTAATATTGCACTCATTAAATTAAGTCATTGAACATTTTGAACATTTTTAAGTGCCAAAAGAAGATAGAAATGTAATTTCCAAGAGAAAGTAGATGAGACAGGCTGAGGTACCCTTGTGACAACTCTTATTTCTGCCAACCTCAATGTACATGCCATAAACACTGGTCTTTGGGGATCTTAAATGCCTCCTGATCATTTTAATATTGTAAGTTTTTAATTTCATGAAAGTACAATATTCCAACATGAGTTTCAGCTCTTAGCAAAATTTCAATCACAGGGTTTCTAGAACCAGTCAGATGTTATGATTGCTATTATTAAAGATTTTAGTTTATAATATTGGTTGATGACTGAATTTGGGTGAGACACAAAATAAATGAAAATGAATATTTGACCTAGATTTTTAGAATAATGCAGATATATTTAAGTTCACGTTATATGTAGGTATTCTATTAACTATCACTATCATATGTAATGATAACTTTATGACTTTGTAATTAAAATCATTTTGCCCTGCAAAAATAATATTATATGCCTATAATCACCTGGAAAGAACCTTTGCCCTTTTATCATTTCGAAAAGAAGGTCATTTAGATGAGAAACTGTAATATGAATTTGGAAAGGACTGGTACAGTGGATTAATGCACTGGCTTTTTCATCTCTGGAGGCCCGTGTTAAAAATGTGACTTAGGACACTTGTGAAATGAATTTGATGGTAGTGATGAAACCCTTAAGTGTGCCTTAGTATACATAATTATCTTAAAACTTAAAGATGCAACTAATTAACAAACTGGCCTCAAAACAGCAAAAGTCTCTACTTTAGAATTAAGATATATTTATAGCTCTTTCTGAGGATTCTGATATTTTCAGGAAGCATAAAGCCCTTACACATTATTTATGATTTGAGCTAAATTTGAAATGGCTAAATTAGAGAGAAGGTAAATTTAGGTCCTTATATAAGAGTTCTTTGGTTTCTTATTTTAATTGTCTTAGATCGCACAGGAACTATTAATATTAGCTTAGGTTTCAGTTAGATAAGTATAAAGTAGAGTAATTTGCCAATACAGCCAATCAGGCAGATTCTTCTCCAATTCTGTAATTTTTCTGTGGATTAGGTAGTTTTATATAAGTTGGAAAATAAACACTCATATTTCGTTTTATCAGGTTAAACACAATCGGGGAAAGTAGGGTAATCAGAATTTAGTGAAATATTTAACCGAATGGTTATTGGGTTGGAGCTAACTACTTTCAGTCTATTATTTGTAAATTCTAGGACAAGTATCTCCTCATAACTGTAACTGATTTTCTCATAATACAACACTTAACATAAGCTTCTGGTATAATGAATGATATAACTTGCATTCTCAGTTGCTACTGCTGCTGCTGCTACTGCTAAGTCGCGTCAGTTGTGTCCGACTCTGTGCGACCCCAGAGACGGCAGTCCACCAGGCTCCGCCGTCCCTGGGATTCTCCAGGCAAGAACACGGGAGTGGGTTACCATTTCCTTCTCCAATGCAGGAAAGTAAAAAGTGAAAGTGAAGTCACTCAGTCATGTCCGACTCTTAGCGACCCCATGAACTGCAGCCTACCAGGCTCCTCCATCCATGGGATTTTCCAGGCAAGAGTACTGGAGTGGGGTGCCATTGTCTTCTCTGCAGTTGCTACTATTTGAGCTTAATTTCTCATGTAGAGGGCTTCCCTGGTAGCTCAGCTGGTAAAGAATCCACCTGCAATGCAGGAGACCCCAGTTCAAACTCTGGGTTGGGAAGATCCCCTGGAGGAGAATATGTTCAAATCCTCAATGATACAGATTAATGTTGTGATGCTGTCTTCTGAAGGAATTATGTAAGCTTTTTTTTTTCCCCTTGAGGATCAGGGATTATTTATTCAACAAACATGTATTCAATGCATACCACGTGCCAGACACTCTCCCCAGTACATAAGATACATCAAGAGAACAAAACAAAGACCTCTACCCTCATGCAGCTAATGTTCCAGTGGGCAGAGACAAACACTAAATAATAAACATACTATGTAAATTATATTGTATTTTACAAGGTGCTAAGTGTTAAAAGAGAAGATAGAGCAAGGTTAAGGCAGTTGGGGATGCAAGAATGTGGAATGGGGGTGATAGGGAGCAAGAGAATGATTGTTGTATTAAAATAAGAAAAATGAGGAAGTCACCCAAATGACAATCTAGAGGAGAAACATTCCAGGAAAACAGAATAAAACCATTGCAGGGTTTATGTAGAAGAGTAACATGATCTAAGTTATATTTTTAAAGGATTAGTCAGGTTACTGTGTTGAGAAAAGATTGTAGATACAAGAGCAGTGACCAAGACAAGCAAGAGCTTGACTAAACTTTCAACAGATTTCTACCTGACTATGGCTCCTCACCTTCCTTTTCTTAGAGCATTAACTTTAGAAAACTTGCAGTTGTAAATTCTTCCTCAGACCTTTTGAGATATAAATCTTTTCCTGGCCTCTTGCCAGTTTTACAACCCAGGAATGTCTTTCTCAAGGCTCTGGGAGCCATCTCTTTGAGATGTAATCATCAAGAAGAGGGTGTCCCTATCTCCCAGGCTCTGTGGGAGGGCAGCAGCCTAACTTGGATAAGCACCAATTAGCAAACACAGATGATCTAATCACTTCGACAGCCACCCCCTGAGCTTCTGCAAGACTTTTCCACTAGCTCATTCTAGTGCTTAGAAGTTCTTCTGCTTTTTGTTTCAGCAGAGTTAAAGTTGAATTCAATATGCTTCCATATGGAAATAGTCTTGAATACAAGTCTTATTTGTCTTTTTCAATGAAAAGTTTCTTTTCTAATTCAAACAGAAAGATCTATTAGGAGGCTCCTAGGTTTTCTAGGCAAGAGATGAAAGTGGTATAGATGTGGGTGATATTAGTCAAAATACACTTTAAAGCTAGTCTTTACTCATAGAATTGGCAATAGGAAGGAATATGAAGTCAGGTACATCTCCAGGGTTTTTGACCTCAATGACTGGAAGGAAGGAATTGCTGTCTGTTGATGAGGTAGGTTATGGATTAAGCATGCCAGCACGTTTGTCTGAACTCACCTTGAGTCCTTATACAATTGAAAGAAAACATTTAAATCTTCATTTTCAAAGCAACAGTTTCTCATTGGAGTCACTTGTTCATGCAAACCATTCGTACTATTTTTGTTCTAAAAGAAGAAATGTATTGCTTTGAATGATTCAAAATGCTCATTTTCATTAGTGCCAGGAATAATTTTATTTAGTTAATTTTTATTATGGATAAGCATCATGTATAAGGCTGGAGAACATCAGCCAGCTATGTTCCAAAGGTGAGTTTAAAGAACAACCTATTAACTAAAGCCATAAAGAATGTGCTTGTCAGAGAACTATAATCAATATCCCATGATAAACCTTAATGGAAAGTTATGAAATATATATAATAAGAAAAAGAATATTTATACATATAAAATGGGTCATTTTGCTTTATTATGGTAATTAACACAACATTGTAATTCAGCTTTTCCTCAGTAAAAAAAAAAAAAAAAAAAAAGAATGTGCTTGTGACAGGAGTAACAGAATTAAAACAGAGAGTTTTGATGAATGATCTCTGGAGGCAGGGCTGATGGTACAGTTGATATTACAGAACCGGGCTTTCTGATAATAGTGGAGATGTTAGCATTTCATTACCAGAAGGAAAGGTAAAAGCTGGGAGCAATTGTTGTGAGGTATAGAAAGGCTGGAGTATTAACTAGAACAATATAACCTGCAAGGAGCCTGATGGTCTTAGGGGCAAGGTTTATGAACAACCAACAAGAATGATGCTCAATTTATATAACTGAGAGAAATCAAGAATAGGTGATCAGGAGACTGAAAACCTATCTCCAAATACAGGAGTTATGACTTCAAAATATGGATTTGAGGACACAGTTCATCTCACAGTAGTACCCATTTATGGTCTTCCCCAGGGCTGTATTAATGCTTTCATCCTCTGTTGTAAAATAGTCTGATGAGTTCTGAATGGTCTTCATATTCCTACAGAGAAAAATGCCAGTTCACTGTATCAAGTCCATTCTATTAATTAGACCTGATTATCAAGAATTCTTGAGTACATTGGAGGCCCGTGCATGTTAAGTACATGCTCAAAAGGTTAGGAGATAAACTCAACAAAAGGATCCACAGCATCAGTGAGATCTTTAGGGATTCATGATATAGGGCATGGCACAGTATACCTTTTTAATAAGGTTTAAAAATTTCTCTTGATAAAATTGACATTCAATAAATGTTTTAATTAACCCAATTAGCCATATTTTTAAAGAGTCCTAGAAAGAAATAATACTAATTTATCTGTTAATAACTGATAATTTTGTGTAAATTTTAACCCAACATTGTTTTTAGTACATACTATACACCCCTTGGAGAAGGCAATGGCAACCCACTCCAGTACTCTTGCCTGGAAAATCCCATGGGCGGAGGAGCCTGGTAGCGTCCGTGGGGTTGTACAAAGTCGGACACGATTGAAGTGACTTAGCAGCAGCAGCAGCATACACTCCTAACCCTTGGAATACAAGAAAATAAAGCTAAAAAGTTTGAGAACAATGTTAGCAGATGCCAACTGATGCCTACTAGTAGAAAAAAGAACAAACTTTTGCCAAATTCCAGAGACTTTCAAAATAAACACACTTTTTAGGCACACAAATACAACCAAATGTATGGAAGAAGTTGCATCTCTCTCACAGTTTTATAAAGAGCTATTCATATCTCTTTCTTCTCATACTGGCCACAGGCAAATTTCTCTGAGCCCAAACTAAAGCATTTATTATTCTGTTGGAGTCTCAGAAGGTATGTATTCTGAGATCCAAATAAGATTTAGAAAATTCCTCCTGGCTTATTCTTCAAATGTCAATTATTTGTAGTAAACCAATTTTATTTTTATTCTCAGTGGAAAAAAAGCAAATAAAACACTTTACATTTAACCAAAGAAATGTTTGTATCATGTACTGCTAACAGCAGAGGAAGTAATAAATGGAAACTCTACTTACAAATCATATGCTTCTGCTTTCTTACATGCCCTTTAGAACAGTTGGTTTATTGGTTAACAAAAATAGTTCACTCAAACTAATGTTTTGAAATTATTTTTAAAAGAGAAACACTAACATTTTTTGATCCTTGACAATATAAATATATTGTGAAAGAATTCAGGTTAGTAGCTTACAGATAGACAGTATGCATACGTTACTTTGCTTATCCTTCCCTCATTATCCCTATATAAGAATGATATGTAATGAAGTTATGAAAAAGACGGGATACACGAGATACCATATTTTCTAGGTTTCTAGAAGACAGCAAACTCAATGCCTATTAGAACTGGTTCTTACATTTTAAATGTATTTTCTAGGAGAAATGGTTTTAGAAATCTTTATTGGGTAAATTACTGAATGATTTAGTCAGATCTTATCACTAGTGAAATTGTAGCATCAAGGGACAGATAAAATCTGTATCTGTACATACATGAGAGAGAGTAATCTTTCATAAGTTTCCATTAAAGTATTTTGCAAGGGATATTTGGCAACCTAGATCAGTTTTTTTTTTTTTCAGTGACTGTCCAATGTTTATTCTAAAATTTTCCTTTTTGTATATTAATTTCATAAAAGTCATTTCTAGTCTCCTGACTTACCTACCAATAATGTGGCAAAGTCCAATTTTGTATCTATTGTCAACATTCACTATTTGTATTACAAAGTATGGAGGAGTGATCAGAGTATGGGCAGTGAGAGTATGGGAGAGGATAAGGACCATAGTATGTAGTGAATTAGTAGTGAAAAGTATCATGTGTAGAAAGACATCGTTAACAAGATCCTGTTCATTCACTTGACTTATTTAGTACACTCCTGGTAGAAGCCATGTATTGTCCTAGGTCTGGGGTTATTGTGATGAACTGAAGGAGGCATAACTTGGCTGTCATGTAGCTTACAGCCTAACAGAGGATCATTGCTTGATTGACCATACAGCATTCAGAAGCAGGACACTATTAAATTTATAATGAAAGAATGTGACCTGGACTGTGGGTTCAGGGAACATTTTCATGAGAACATTAAACGAGCTAAGATTTGAATTATATATATGGATGCACAAGGGGAAATTTGTTGGATGAAAGAGAGAACTAAGAAAAGGTAAAAACATATGGAAAGAGCCTAGAGCATGCAGGGCACTGATGGAAGGTTTAAATTTAAGGCTAGAACAGGGTGGGCAAAAAGGAGAGTGTCTTAAGATAGGCTTTGAAAAACAGGCAGGAACTACACCACACAGGGTCTTGTGTTCCAGGGAAAGATTTTAGCCTTTATCCTAAGACCAGTAGTAAGTCAGTGAAGACTTTCACTATATCTTCATGTAATAATTTAGTGTATATGCCATGTAACAACAAAACCCTAATACAAACTTCAAGTAAGATTGAAGTTTGTTTGTTTTTTTCTTTTTCTTTTTCTCTTGTCTGTAAGAGTCCAAAACATACAGGTAGTTCTATTCCAAGGAGCCTTCCACTGACCCAAGCTGGTGAGCCACTCTGCCAGCCCTGTATTTCTGTTTCCTTGTATCCTCCAGATTTCTATTTCTAGAGAGTAGGAAGGGAGAAGAGAAAGTTAAGGTCAAAAGTCTTTGTCTTACTAATCAATGATTATAGTAAAGTTGCAGGATATAAAATCAACACACAGAAATCCCTTGCATTCCTATACACTAATAATGAGAAAACAGAAAGAGAAATTAAGGAAACAATTCCATTCACCATTGCAATGAAGAGAATAAAATACTTAGGAATATATCTACCTAAAGAAACTAAAGACCTATATATAGAAAAACTATAAAACACTGGTGAAAGAAATCAAAGAGGACACTAATAGATGGAGAAATATACCATGTTCATGGATTGGAAGAATCAATATAGTGAAAATGAGTATACTACCCAAAGCAATTTATAGATTCAATGCAATCCCTATCAAGCTACCAACAGTATTCTTCACAGAGCTAGAACAAATAATTTCACAATTTGTATGGAAATACAAAAAACCTCGAATAGCCAAAGCGATCTTGAGAAAGAAAAATGGAACTGGAGGAATCAACCTACCTGACTTCAGGCTCTACTACAAAGCCACAGTTATCAAGACAGTATGGTACTGGCACAAAGACAGAAATATAGATCAATGGAACAAAATAGAAAGCCCAGAGATAAATCCACGCACATATGGACACCTTATCTTTGACAAAGGAGGCAAGAATATACAGTGGATTAAAGACAATCTCTTTAACAAGTGGTGCTGGGAAATCTGGTCAACCACTTGTAAAAAGAATGAAACTAGAACACTTTCTAACACCATATACAAAAATAAACTCAAAATGGATTAAAGATCTCAACATAAGACCAGAAACTATAAAACTCCTAGAGGAGAACATAGGCAAAACACTCTCTGACATACATCACAGCAGGATCCTCTATGACCCACCTCCCAGAATATTGGAAATAAAAGCAAAAATAAACAAATGGGACCTAATTAAACTTAAAAGCTTCTGCACATCAAAGGAAACTATTAGCAAGGTGAAAAGACAGCCTTCAGAATGGGAGAAAATAATAGCAAATGAAGCAACCGACAAACAACTAATCTCAAAAAATATACAAGCAACTCCTACAGCTCAACTCCAGAAAAATAAATGACCCAATCAAAAAAATGGGCCAAAGATCTAAATAGACATTTCTCCAAAGAAGACATACAGATGGCTAACAAACACTTGAAAAGATGTTCAACATCACTCTTTATCAGAGAAATGCAAATCAAAACCACTATGAGGTACCATTTCACACCAGTCAGAATGGCTGCGATCCAAAAGTCTACAAATAATAAATGCTGAGAGGGTGTGGAGAAAAGGGAACCTCTTACACTGTTGGTGGGAATGCAAATTAGTACAGCCACTATGGAGAAAGTGTGGAGATTCCTAAAAAACTGGAAATAGAACTGCCTTATGATCCAGCAATCCCACTGCTGGGCATACACACTGAGGAAACCAGAAGGGAAAGAGACACGTGTACCCCAATGTTCATCGCAGCACTGTTTATAATAGCCAGGACATGGAAGCAACCTAGATGTCCATCAGCAGATGAATGGATAAGAAAGCTGTGGTACATATACACAATGGAGTATTACTCAGCCATTAAAAAAGAATACATTTGAATCAGTTCTAATGAGGTGGATGAAACTGGAGACTATTATACAGAGTGAAGTAAGCCAGAAGGAAAAACATAAATACAGTATACTAACGCATGTATATGGAATTTAGAAAGATGGTAACGATAACCCTGTGTACGAGACAGCAAAAGAGACACTGATGTATAGAACAGTCTTATGGACTCTGTGGGAGAGGGTGGGAAGATTTGGGAGAATGTCATTGAAACATGTGAAATGTCATGTATGAAACGAGATGCCAGTCCAGGTTCAAACGCGATGCTGGATGCTTGGGGCTGGTGCGCTGGGAAGGCCCAGGGGATGGTATGGGGAGGTTGGGAGGAGGAGGGTTCAGGATGGGGAGCATGTGATTTTTAAAAAAAAAAAAAAAAAAAGTCTTTGTCTTTAACAAGCATATAATAATTCCATTATATTATTTGACCTGAACCAAATCACATGGGTAAAATATTAATTTTCTGTAAAGATTATTTCCTTTCAGATTGTTTAATGGCCATGATACAGGCATTTGCTTAAGGATGGCTAGGAGCAGGGAAGATATAGTAAACATTTTTCAAATATTCTGAAGCTCAGTTTAAAAATGGGTGACATAAATGTGAGTTAATCAGAAAACATAGGAACAGCCAAGTATTGACAAACTCCAATAATTTGCAGTGTCTTTTCTGAATAAAGCCTTCACTGTCAAATGTGATTTCACTAAAGTTCAATTACCATCTTAGACACACAACTTAGAAAAACTGTGCATCTACAGCTGACATATTGATGAAGACTTGACATAGAGAGTTATCAACAAGACAGCTACTAAGTAGGATTTGGGATGGGACTACAGGGAAGAGTTCAATTTTTCTTATCAGTTTGACTGAAAAATATCTTGGCTCCAGTGAAAGCAGATTTGGGAGAAAAGATAATGAGTTCAGTTTAGTTACCAAATTCAAAGAACAATTCCTATATCCCTTTTCTGAGTTACTGGAAGTATGATGATGAAAAACACACAATTTCTGGAAAGATAGTTGTATAATTAACTGTCATGGTAGGTAGTTATATTAAGCTATATTCATGATATGGTTGCTAAGTAAAACAGAATAATAAACTGTATTAAAGAAGGAAATTTATATTGCAAGGAGGAGAATTTGAATGGTTAATTTGAATCATGAAATATGAATTACAACTTCTCCAATAGATAATGAGAAAGCATTTTATCAAA
Source organism: Bos mutus (assembly GCF_027580195.1). NCBI lineage: Eukaryota > Metazoa > Chordata > Mammalia > Artiodactyla > Bovidae > Bos > Bos mutus. The sequence continues at coordinate 66,265,328 of NC_091620.1, read as the reverse complement.
AGGGAATTACATGTGTTAAGTTGGAAAAAAATCATATGAAGTATCATTCGTTCATTTGCCAAATATCCAGGAACTCTTTTAGTTCTCTGGAGATATAAGTAATACAGTAAAAAAAAAAAAAAATCCCTAACTTCATGGAGCTTATAGTCTGGTGGGGGAGATACAAAATAAGCAAATAAACTAATTAAATATGAGAAGAAGTGCTATGGAGAAAAAGAAAACATGAAAGGGAAACAGATTACTGTGTGCTGCTTGTGTGAAAAGAAAATGATGGTGTTTTGAATTAGGGCATTTGAATTGAGTAAGTATAACTGATAAGGTGATATTAGAGTAAAATACCTGAAGGAAGGGAGGAAGCAAGCCATGCACTTATAGAATATGTGTATGTGTGTGCACGTATGCACATTCACAGCTGGTTGTGGGGTTCACAGGAAGAGGTAATATTAAGTGCAAAGTCTATGAACTAGGAATGGCTTTGATGACATTTGATTCATTGGAATGGAATGAACAAGAATGAAAATGTAAATGTTGAGAAAGGTGGACCAGAAGGGGTAATAACACGTAGGGCCTTGTAAGTAATTGTTCAAACTTTGCCTTTTGCTCTGGAGAGTGACAAGTTTATTTTAGGATTGAAAGGGTTCTCTATGGCTGCTATGATAAAAATACATGCAGAAAGTAAGGATGGAAGTAAATAATTCAGTTAGAAGGCTACAAGAACAATCCAATATGGCTTGATTGATAAACTTCATGCTTTTTGTGTTCTTCATAAAAAGAACAGATGAGAGTTGAACTTAGAAGCGTAGCTGAGGCCAAATAACAATGTCTCTTGCATATTAGGCATAAGAATTAGATCTGGTCTAGTATAGTGAGGAACTATTCAAGCATTCTAAAAAAGAAAAATCTGATCAGCTGGCACCAAACACAAATTAATCCAAGTTCTATACTATCATCCATGCTCTCATCAATTACTCTCGTTATGTGAACCTCTTTTTCACATATCTGCATTCACCAAGAAACATAGCTGCCAACAGACCCTGGCCTTGTATCTCACACTTTGAAAATTAGTGTAACTAATCTCTATCTCTTCCAAATTAAAAAGAAATAATGGAGTATGTATGCATTGATCTTAGGCCATGGAGCAGAGTCTATTAATGGGAAGGCTCTACTATAACCCTGTTAGGAGTTTTGTGTCTTCTTAGGATCTAATAAGCAGGAAGGAATGTCACATCTACCCCACAGTGAGAAAAAGCTAGATAAGCTACAAAGAATAACTGTTAAAATTACTTAGAGATCTGAAAGACAGGGAAACTGAGTAGCCTGAAATCTGAGGATGAATATGCTCTTTTAAGAAGAGAGATGATGCACAGATGATCTTACCTTTGCTGAAATATTAGAAGAAATATAATGACTGTCATACAAATTGTTAAGAAGAAATCAGTTAAACTGTTAACAAATTTCTGAAGACAGAGTGTGGCTAGAGCAACAATATAGAACTTTTGTGAACCCCAGACACAAGGGAGATTTTGTGCAAACTCACAGGCTCTCTTCTATGACCCCCACTAGGTGCTGATGGGAAAGATTGGGAGCAGGCAAGACACTAGAGAAAGTTCCCTTCACTATTATAGGCAATGAGAAAGGATTATCTAGTTCTGCAGGAAAGGAACAAAACTTCACTCCTCACCTCAAAACTCCTCTTTAATAGAAACAAAAAAAAAGGTTCAAGATAGAGAGAGAAAGAAGAAGGAGAAGAAGAGAAAGATTAGAAGAAGAAGAAAAAAAAATCCTTGAATAGACAGTGGCTAGAATTACCCCAAATAATGAAAGACATCAAACCACATTCTCAAAAAGTTTGAGCACCTCTAGCAGGATAAATATGATCATACACACAAATACATGAACACACACACATGTCAATTAAGGCACATCATATCCAAGCTACTAAAAATAAGGGATATTGTAGAAAGGAAATAATGAAGGCTGACAGAGTAAAAATGACCGAGCATATAAAGAAAGGATTATATTATATATTAGGATTCTTGTCAGAAAATGAAAGCCGAAAGAATAGTAGAGTGACATTTTTTTTTAAGTGTTGAAGGAATAAAGAGGGCTACCTGGAATCCTATACTAGGTAAAAATTTCTTTCAAAATAAAAACTACATAAAGAATCATATATCAAAGTTTGTCATACTGTATTAAAAGCAAGATCCAGCTGTTGGCTATATACAAAACAGTTTATTTTCAAACACAAATAGATTGAAATTGAAAATATGGAAAAAGACATATGATATAAACAATAATGATAATGGCGGTGGCCATATTTATATTGGATAAAAATAGACTTTAATATGAGAAATGTTACAGGAGACAAAAATAAGTGTTTAGTAATGATAAAAAGGTCAATATATCAAGGAGACATAACATTCATACACACATATATACACCTTATAAAAATATATACTTCATATGTTTTATAAAAAGCATAAAATAAAAAATGTAATTTAAGAGACAAACAATGATTATAGTTGGTGATCTTAATACTCGCTTCTCAGTAATTGACAGCATCACTAAATTGAAGACTAATAGGAATATAGAAGAATTAAACAACACTATCAACAACTTGATAGAACATTCCACCCCATGCTCCATAAAAGAAAAACTATATATACACTGTGGGTTTCATCAAAGTTTAAATCCTTTCCTTCAAAGGTGGTCATTAATAAAAGGAACAGACAAGCTGCATACCAAGAAACTATTTGTAAATCATGTATCTGATAAGTACTGTATCCGAATATATATAAATTTTGTGACTTAATAAAAAGACAAACAATCCAATAAAAATTGGGCAAAAGATGTGAATAAATACCAAAGATGATATATGCATGGACAATAAGACAAATGAAAAGATACTCCACATTGTTACTGAATAAGGAAATGCAAATTATGACACAGGATAGCACTACATACCCACTAGCTGCTCCAGGAGATAGGCATTATTGTTGTTGAAGATACAGAGAAAGTGGATCCTCAAGTATTATTGTCAAGAAAGTAAAAGGAGACCTAACTTTGGAAAGAGCTTGATACTGTCATACAAAGTTAAGCATGCTCTTATTATAAGAGCTAACAATTCTACGCCTATGTGTTTATCCACAAGAAATGAAACCCTATGTTCACACACAGATTTGTATTTGTATATTCATAGCAGCTTTATTTTTCTTAAGCATAAACTGGAAAAAATCTAAATGGCCATCAACTGGTGGCTAGCTAAGCAAAATGTGATATATTCATACAATGATACACAAGTTAATAATGACACACAAGTTAAAAAAGAAACACCTACTGATAGAAAGCAGCAACATTATATCCTCAGTAATATTATGCTAAGTGAAAAAAGCCAAAATTAGATGACTCCATATTCGTATGATTACATTTTTATGAAATTTCTTAGAAAAGGTGATGTTATAGACACAGAATACAAGTTAGTGGTTTAGTGGGAATAGTGGTGGAATGGGGGAATTGATTGCAGTTGGTCATGGGAAGGAATGTTTTGGACAATGGAAGTGTTCTTAAGCCAGATTGTGCTTATGCTTGATGACTGTATAAAGTTACTAACACTTATTGCACTGAACACTTCAGATGAACTTAACAGTACATTAGTTATACCTAATGGGAAAGTGAAGAGGAACTAAAGAGCCTCTATATGAAGGTGAAAGAGGAAAGTGAAAAAGCTGTGTTAAAATTCAACATTCAAAAAATTAATATCAAGACATCCAGTCCCATCACTTCATGGTGAATAAGGAAAAAATGGAAACAGTGACAGACTATGTTTCCTTGGGCTCCAAAATCACTGTGGACAGTGACTGCAGCCATGAAAGTAAAAGATGCTTGCTCCTTGGAAGGAAAGCTATGACAAACTTAGTGTGTTTTTCCAGTAGGTATGTACAGATGAGAGAGTTGGACCGTAAAGAAAGCTGAGCACCAAAGAATTGATGCTCTCAAACTCTGGTGCTGGAGAAGAGTCTTGAGAGTCCCTTGGACAGCAAGGAGATCAAACCAGTCAATCCTAAAGGAAATCAACCATGAATACTCATTGGAAGGACTGATGTTGAAGCTGAATCTCCAATACTTTGGCCTGATGCAAAGAACTGACTCATTAGAAAAGATACTGATGCTGGGAAAGATTGAAGGCAGGGAAAGAAGGGGACAACAGAGGACAGACAGTTGGAAGGCATCACCAACTCGATGGACATGAGTTTGAGCAAACCCTGGGAGACAGTGAAGGACAGGGAAGCCTGGTGTGCTGCAGTCCACAGGGTTGCAAAGAGTTGTTCATGACTGAGCAACTGAAGAACCACAGTTATACTTGAAGAAATCATTAAAAAAGAAAATGAAAGGTTTTAGTGAGACGGCTTTTTTGGTGGCTCAGACAGGTAAAGAGTCCCCCTGCAATGCGGAGACCCAGGTTTGATCCCTGCATCAGGAAGATCCTCTGAAGAAGGGAACAAACCCGCTCTAGTATTCATGCCTGGAGAATCCCATGAACAGAGGAGCTTGGTGGGCTATAGTCCATGGGGTCACAAAGAGTCAGATATGAATGAGTAACTAACACTCACTTTCACTATCTAATTCTACCCAATATCATTTTCTTGTCTTCTCTTTGCCTTGGATAACATATCCTCTTCAATGCATTTCTGTACTGGAGAGGTACAGGATCAGCCACTTTCCCCTGCTACATCTCTCACTTATTTAATATAAAGGGCAAATCACAATAAAATAAGCTAAAACAAAAACTGATCCAGGTATTACATTTAGAAACTGTAGATATTAGCAAATATTTAGCCACCTTTCCATAGCCTCTATATCTTTCTTAAAATTGAACAAATAATGATGGCTTTGAGTAGTGAACTGTTGTCAGCCATCAGTGAGAAAATATTATGAATTTAAATATGTGTTTGTGTGCTCACTTGCTCAGTTGTGTCTGACTCTTTGCGAACCCACAGATTGTAGCATGGGCTCCTATGCTCCATGGGATTTCCCAGGCAAGAATACTGGAGTGGGTTGCCATGCCTTCCTCTAAGGATTCTTCTCAACCCAGGGATCAAACCTGTGTCTCATACATCTCCTGCATATCAGGTGGATTCACCATTGTGCCACCTGGGAAGCAATGAAGTTACATAGCTGCTATTAACAAAAATAAGGAAACATGGTTAAGTTTTCCAGAAATACATGCCTTGATAGGCATTTATATGCCTATAACATATTCGGTTCAGCTCAATTCAGTTGCTCAGTAGTCTGCAAATCTTTGTGACCCCATGGACTGCAGCACACAAGACTTCCCTGTCCTTCACCAACTCCTGGAGCTTGCTCAAACTCATGTCCATCTAGTTAGTGATGACATCCAACCATCTCATTCTCTGATGTCCCCTTTTCCTCCTGCCTTCAACCTTGCCCAGCATTAGGGTCTTTTCCAATGAATCCATTCTTTGCATCAGGTGGCCAAAGAACTGGAGTTTCAGCTTCAGAATCAATCCTTCCAATGAATATTCAGGACTGATTTCCTTTAGGATGGACTGGTTTGATCTTCTTGCAGTCCAAAGGACTCTCAAGAGTCTTCTCTAACACCACAGTTCAAAAGCATCAATTCTTTTGATCAATCAGGCTCTCAGCTTTCTTTATGGTCCAACTCTCTCATCTGTACATCAGACTACTGGAGAAAACATAGCTTTGACTAGATAGACCTTTGTTGGCATAGTAATGTCTCTGTTTTTTAATATGCTGTCTAGGTTGGTCATTGGAGAAGGCAATGGCACCCCACTCCAACACTCTTGCCTGGAAAATCCCATGGACAGAGGAGCCTTGTAGGCTCCAGTCCATGGGGTCACTAAGAGTCGGACACGACTGAGCGACTTCACTTTCACTTTTCACTTTCATGCATTGGAGAAGGCAATGGCAACCCACTCCAGTGTTCTTGCCTGGAGAATCCCAGGGACAGAGGAGCCTGCTGGGCTGCCGTCTATGGGGTCGCACAGAGTTGGACACGACCGAAGCGACTTAGCAGCAGCAGCAGCAGGTTGGTCATAGCTTTCCTTCCAAGGAGCAAGCGCCTTTTAATTTTGTGTCTGCACTCACCATCTGCAGTGATTTTGGAGCCCACCCCACCTCCCCCGCCCAAATAAAGTCTCTCACTGTTTCCATTCTTTCCCCATCTATTCGCCATGAAGTGACAGGACCAGATGCCACGATCTTAGTTTTCTGAATGTTGAATTTTAAGCCAAGTTTTTCACTCTCCTCTTTCACTTTCATCAAGAGGCTCTTTAGTTCTTCCTCGCTTTCTGCCATAAAGGTGGTATCATCTGTGTATCTGAAGTTATTGATATTTCTCCCGGCAATCTTGATTCCAGCTTGTGCTTCATTCCAGCCCAGTGTTTCTCATGACGTACTCTGCATGTAAGTTAACTAAGCAGGGTGACAATATACAGCCTTGATGTATTCCTTTCCTGATTTGGAACCGGTCTGTTATTCCATGTCCAGTTCTAATTGTTGCTTCTTGACCTGCATACAGATTTCTAATGGGTCTATAACATGGGTAAAACTCAAATAGGGTTGTAAGTTAAGTCACAGTGACTAATTAATTATGATAGTTCTTTTTTTTTCATTTATTTGGTTTTTTTTTAATTTAATTTTATTTTTAAACTTTACAATATTGTATTAGTTCTTATCTCCATTTGTCCAGCATTTAAGACAACAGTATGTATGTTCAGGAGGAGTCCAAGAACAGGATAAACTTCTATCATGTAAAACATATTTCTATCACATGGTTAATCTATTATTTCTATACAAGTGGAAGGGCACACAGTGTGAAAATGTGAGATGAAATTGATACTCAAAAGTTGATCCAGTTAGGACAGAGGGAAATGACAGAAGTTTGGCTATAAAATTTTTGGAGCCAAGTAATAGAAAGTTTTGAGTTCTGGAACTTTATTTAAGAGCTTTAGTCTACTTTTAATGGGCTTTCCTGGGTGGCTCAGCGATAAAGGATTTGCCTGCTAATGCAGGAGATTCGGGTTAGATCTCTGGGTTGAGAAGATCCCCTGGAGGAGGAAATGGCAACCTACTCCAGTATACTTGTCTGGAAAATCCCATGGATCAAGGAGCCCAGCAGTCTAGAGTCCATGAGGTCACAAAAGAGTCAATCATGACTTAGCAACTAAAGAGCAACAACAACCACTTTTAATAGGGAAGTAGCAGGGGCTTCCCTGGTGGCCCAGGGGTTAAGAATCTGCCTTATAATGCAGGGGACACAGGTTCAGTCCCTCGTAGGGGAACTAACATCCCACATCCCACATGCCTCATGCCACAACTATGGAATCTGTACCACAATGAAAGGTCCTGCATGATGCAGTAACGATAAACTTAAAAAAAAAAATAGGGAAGTAACAATATGAAAGCAATATTTTATAAATAGTGCTGTTGTGTAAGAGAACTGAAGTGATTAGAAAATGAAGAATGAAACATTTAAGTATTTTTATTACAATAAACAGAGCATAATGTAGTAACTAGGAAAGTGATATTGATGATGAAAAGAGCATTAAACCCAGTTGTCAGTTGTTGAAAATTTCCTGTGTAGCAAGCACTGTCTTAAAGTTTTACATTAATTATTTTAATATGTATTTTACATGAATTTTTACATGAAACCACATTGCGAACAGCAGACCTATGTAGCAGGATAAGTACTGACACCCATGACGTTCAGTGTAATTGTGCAACCCATCCGATATGAATTATGTATTTCCATTTACTTTTGTATATGATGTACAAAATTATACAAAGGTAAATTGAATGTCTAGAAATGATTTTCTAACGTAGGGATATGGCTAAGGTTTTAGTTTCCATTGCATCAATAATAAAGGCTTTAATTATGGAGAATATTATGTTGAGATTAACCTTGCAAAGAGAGTTGAGATTCCAAAGCACTGAACCATTTAGTTTCCTTTAAACTAAGTTAGAATCTTGAATTGACATTATATACACCTTAAACCTCAATGATATTTAAAATTTTGTCAGTTTTTCACATAGCAGTATTTGAAGCAAAGCAAGCCAACCATAATTCTTTGTCAGTAATTCTCAGAAGCATCAAATATTAAACAAATTATTTTATAATTACAGTAATGGGAAAGTCCATGTGATATCAGAATACTTTAAAACATAAGTTAAAATTATATCCATATATTTTACTTCTTAAAAGTGATTATTCTACCAATAATAAGTCTGTGGTTTTTAAGGCACCACTGATTAATTCTCAGTTTAGTGGATTTAGAAGCATACAGAAAAAGTACATCCCAGGAACTCATCAATCATCAGCTCAGTCACATGATCAGGAGACTCATTTAATTAATAATACCACTTCATAGTCATATAGCATTTTGTAAATCTGCTATCTTTAAATTTGGCAGACATGCTTTATCTGCAACAAAGAAAACAATCAGAATCAAGGATAAGATTTAATGTGTAGTGCTTTAATATATGAGATCAAAGACAGCCATCATTTTTTTTTTCCAGAAAAAGGGAAATTTGATTACCAAGCTTAAGTATGCTGTATCTTAAATGAAATTCTGATCATAAAGAAAGGTACTATCTACTCAAAAGTATAATTTCTGTACTTTGAAAATCATCTCAGCAAGAATTATCTCCCTCTATCAAATTGTAGCACTTGTCAAAATCAACCGTAAAGCATCTCAAGTGCTCTTCTGAATCAACAAAACAGATGTATAGCTATGTGAGGTTGCAAGGAGAAAGAAATAACAGTGACTGGATGCCCATCAGTGCCCTTAATCTCTTGAACCCACACTTAACATGGTTGACACGGCAGGTCTTTAGGACTTTCCTCACACAAGGGAAATGCAAGGATGATTTTTAATAATATGTAAAAATATGTAAAAATAATTTTCTTTCTCCTTTGCTGCTAGACTTTCATTCTTTCTTTATATTCTTAAACAGGCCTTAGACATGTAGCGTGGCATTATTTTTTCCTTTGGTCTACTAGTAATTATAAGAAATTTTTTATGATACACTTGGAGAAACTAGAAGATCAAACTCTAGAAGTCAAAAAGGAAATAATGATTTTATCACAGGTAAAATTTTTGCTTTAATCAAATTGTTTTTCTCCCTTACTGATAAGCAGGTCTTTGTAGCATGTAAGACCAGAAGCTCTAGAGTGAGACTTGAGGCCAACTCTTTGTTTGAGCCCGGGAGGGTGAGTTAATTTCTTTGTGCCTTCGATGAAAAGTGGATATGATAATGTACTGACCTTATGAGGTAGTTTTGAAGATTGCCTGAGATGCATCCTGCTAAGGCATTGAAAACACTGCCTGGTACTTAGCACTCAAATGTGATTCTTATATTTTTGTCTCTTATTCTTCATTTCATTAATATTCAGATGCTGTGGTTCTCTCTTTGTCAAATGGTAGTGACCAAATAATAATGTACCCTAGTGTACTGTAAGAAACTACTACAAACCAGAGTCCTAGAGATTATGTTTATGATTTATATGCATATTTTAACAGCTAACAATGGAAAAGCTCTTATTAGGCTAGCTAAATATAGATACTTTGTGGTTTTTCAGACAGTGTCATCCAAGTACAGGACAAACTTTGCTGGTTAATAGAGACATAAACCACGTGGCTGATGTTATGATTTTGTGATCCCATCATAGGCACATTTAGCTTATGTGTTGACTTCAGAACCTAACCGCTGTGTCAGGGCCATTATGGTGAGACAACCATCTAATGGAATGAGAGTGGAAGGTTTTCTTGGTGCCACTACAGATAACCACCAACTTCGAAACTCAGAACACTGGCTGGATTCCCCTAGTCTTCTATACTGTTTCTCTGAGGATTTTAATGAGGGGGTGATGAGAACAGTATGGGAAATACATCCATAGCTCCAGACTATGAAGACACCACTTAGAAAGTAGGTTTTGAAAAATCTGCCACTAAGAAGCGAGGAAGCAAAAACAAGACATCACCTAAGGAACCGTATCCCATTGCAACTACGGATGACTTTTCTTCTCTACATTACACTGTCCTACTCAAAATTTAAGATTCAATCAGTGTATGAATAAATGAGCATCTTTCCTGTTTTTCTTACCATCCCTAGTATCTCTAAGAAACTACGTTATGGACTGAATGTGTCACCTCAAAATTCATATGTTGACATCTTAGCCCCCATTCCCTCAGTGTGGCTGTATTTGGATTAAGGAAGTAATAGAAGTTAAATGAGGATCGTTAGAGTGAGGCCCTGATCTAACATAATTAGTGTTTTTATAAGAAGAGACATCAGAGTGCTCCCTTTCTGTTTCTGCAAAGTCACATAGGAAAGGCTGTATGAATGTATAGGGAGAAAGTGGCCACCTGCAACCCAAGGGAAGAGGTTGTACCAGACACCAAGCCTGCTGCCACTTTGATCTTGGACTTTTAGTCTCCAGAACTATAAGAAATTTCTCCTGTTTAAACCGCCCAGTCTATAGTATTTTGTTATGGCAGCATAAACAGATTAATACAAACTATTACATGTAACCTTGATTGTTTTTATTATAATTATCAAAGTATTTTCTGTACTTTCTCTTATAAAGCATCTTGAGATTGGGCCCTTGTTTGTTTCAGGATTAGGGTTAGCCAATGACTTGCTTAAAAAATAGATGAATGGATGAAGCTTCTTTATTAACTGAACTTATGTAACTATTGCTATTGGGCTTTCCTGGTGGCTCAGATGGTAAAGAGTCTGCCTGCAGTGCAGGAGACCCAGGTTTGATCCCTGGGTCAGTAAGATCCCCTGGAGAAGGGAATAGCTACCCATTCCAATATTCTTGCCTGGAGAATTTCATGGACAGAGAAGCCTGGTGGGCTACAGTTCATGGGATCACAAAGAGTTGGACACGACTGAGTGACTAGCACTTTCACTTGTTTTTGCTTTCAACTATTGCTAAAAACTCACTGAATATCTTTTGATAGAAGTGAGTTAACCACATTTAACAGAATATTATATATATCTTTAAGTTTATCATAAACAGGTAAAAAAATAACACTAAAACCTGACAGCAAATAATGTAAACAGTTTTATCACAAACATGTAAATACAAATGGATACTGAGAAAAAGAAACCCTTTGACTTCAGTAAAACAAATAGATGAAAGTTGTAATAAGATACTCTTTTAAAAAATGAGATCAAAATCCAAAAGATCATTAACATTCAAATTTACAGAGATTGTATTTCCTATTATATTTTAGAAAATAGCCTAGCAATATGCATTTAGATACTTTGTTATTTACACAAGTTTGCCTATTATTTCCAATTCTAGATTCCATCCTAAGAAAATAATCTTCAAAGCAGAAAAAGTTTTGTGCTAAAATATTTGATTTCTTCTGAATTTATATAATTCTAGAAAAGGGCATTGTGGAACTTCATGCTTAAAGTGTGCATAACTGTCACTCATTTTAACTATAGAAATCAAACACAGTTTATCTTGAGATCTTATTCTCTTAACTCAGTTGCACTTTGAGGTGCTCATTTCCCTCTCTTGGGTAATATATATTCTTGGAAGTCTGCTGCCTAGAAAATGTGAGAAAAGCCCCCAGTCTATCTACCCCGTGGTCACTCTCAGGTGTCCACTGACCTATCCATGCAGTCGGTTCCAAAGCCATCACTCTAGTGATTCTTACACACCATGACCTTTAGAAATTTTCTACTATCTCCAAGGTCTCAACGAATCATACTTCAGTGTTCAAGCAAACACGAACTTTCCCTATTTGTGGAATTTCAACCTTTCAGGCATTCCTAGGATAAAAAAAAACAGGGCACAGATTTCCATTATTTCTATAATCTAACATTTCCTTTATTAGTTTCCCAACTCTCTCTGAAATTAGATCATTTTAGAAGTGACTTAACAGCAGCAGACTCTTTCCAAACCTGTGGTTCTCTCTCCAAAAATCAGTCCAGTTCCTTGCTCTCTGGAGGAAAAGAATCAATTTGTCGATTTGCCAACCTATATACCTACCGATCTACCTACATTTATCTATCTACCTTCTGTCTATCTGTCTGTCTATCTGTCTCCCTTCTACTTTCATGACAGTCTCATGGGAAAATAAGAGACTTGGTAAAGAGAGTCTCTTAAAGGTGAGCAAATGGAAACAAGTTAACAATGATGACTCTAGAATGTGGATGTGGCTTATGAGTAATTTTCTTCTTCTGAAGTTTGGCAACAAGTGCAGTTTTACTTAGACTGCGTATTTACTTCATTTAGTTTGTGTATTTTTATTTGGGAAAACTTGTGGGATTTAGGACTGATGGAGAGTAGAGGAGTACCTTTCTCAATTAGCCCAATCCATTCTTCAGCTCATCCACTGCTAGTATAATTATAGAATTTGAGAAATCTTGTTGGGTAAGATATCCTGAGGTATGATGCTAACAGAGAGTGGGGCTCAAAGAACTTGGCATTTGTACAAAAGGAGGAAATTTTAACAATCTTGTCTCCATTTCCCACTACTATGGCCAGTACATTTTATAGGCAATACATTTTAAAATTTATATTAAATCCAATGTATTACATTTTCAAATAATGTATTAATTTATCAATTATCTTTAGACAAAATGACTTACAAACACATGAAATATTTCAGTCTTCTTGTTTTTGTTGTTCAGTCCCTAAGTTGTGTCCAACTGTTTGCAATCTCATGGACTGCAGCATGCCAGGCTCCTCTGTCCTCCACTATCTCCCAGAGTTTACTGAGATTCATGTCCATGGAGTTGGTTGTCCTCAGCTGCTCCCTTTTCCTTTTGCCTTTTTAGTCTTTCCCAGCCTCAGGATATTTTCCAGTGAGACAGATCTTCATTTCAGGTGGCCAAAATGTTGGAGCTTCCACTTCAGCATCAGTCCTTCCAGTAAATATTCAGTGCTGATTTCATTTAGAATTGACTGGTTTGATCTTGCAGTCCAAGGGACTCTCAAGAGTCTTCTCTAGCACCACAGTTTGAAAGTATCAGTTCTTTAGCACTCAGTCTTCTTTATGGTCCAAATCTCACATCTGTATATGACTACTGGAAACACCATAGCTTTGACCATACAGACCTTTATCGGCAAAGTGAGGTCTCTGTTTTTTAATACGCTGTCTAGGTTTAGTAAGAGAGGTTAAAAATCATAAAACTTGTTGCAAGAACTAAATAAGAGCAATAAACCACATTTGGTGAGAGATGGTAACAAGTATCAATGTTCTATTCAAGTATAATGATATCATACTTTTACCTATAATTCTGCATCATTATCTCTCATAATGCTTTTAGTTAGGTTACTGAGAATTTATGCTCACTTTTAAGTGATTAAAAATAACACAGGTATAACATAGGTATGATCAGATAAGAGAATGGGCTAAACTCAGTGGTGATTCAAACAAGAAGTAAATTTAGTATTCTCCAGTAAATCCCTATGATCATGCTGTTAAATTCCCTTTCTGCACTAATGACTTACACCTTGAACAGACATCATAGACTTCTCTTACCTATAAAGGACCAGTCTTAGCTTGGTAAATAAGCATTAGGGTCACCTCTCTAAATATGTTCAGCCCAGTCAAATGTAAAAAATGTTCAGTTTCACACACAGCTCATGATTTTTCCTCATTCTTAAGACTCAAGTCTGACTCGTCATCCCTGCCACAAGAATAGTCTTTTACTCCATTCAGTTTCCTATCTCCCTCCACTGTCTCTACCCATTCATTTCCCTTTGTCTCTTCTGAGTTTTCCAGACTCAAGGCAGGGGGCCTTTTAGACTTTAGTGCTTCTGAGTGTGTCACATGCTCAAATGCTGTTCTTTGCATGGAACACAGATGGGTTCTCAGTTCCCATCCACTGCTGTGTGGTTCTCTAGATGACATCTCAACTCCTGCTCACATAAGTTCATCTTACTACTTCTTAGTGCTGGTGTCCCCTTCCCATGACAAGGAGCCCTCTTACTCAGCAGCCCATCAGGATGGCTTGATCTGGTTACTTTCTTTAGTATCTACTTGCCCTGTAGGAAGCAAGTACAGTTTTTCTACTACATCCAGAGGGGGATAGCTGATGCTTGCTGTACTCTCTGTAGTCACTCTTGCCTTGAGAAGACTCTGGAACAGATCCCAAACTTTGGAGGGTATAAGTTGAAGCTCTTTAGACTTTTCTTACTGTATTCCACTCATGTGTGGGTGGGCGTGTGAACAAATGCAGCTCAGTAAGCATAAAGTCAGGGTAGTAATGCAAGTTTTCCTTCTTATTGTCATTATTAATTTCTAAGAGCATTTCTTTTTGGAGCAGAAAAATCACTTAAAGGAATGCCATCTCCTGCCTTTTCCCCATATATGAAATTGAGTGGAAAATATTCCAGAATGCCACTCTTTCTGCCAACTTTCCTTTTCAACAAAATTATGATTTTTGTTTTGTAGGCTAAGTAGAATGATGGGAATGATGGGGAAAGACCAATTTGACTACCTCTTAGAAAACTCAAGAGTAGGGTATCTGACAGCTTTTTGGCTGTTCTTTTTGGTATATTAGAAATACTACTTGTTTTCCTCTGTATGGGGCTTTGGCCAGAATTCTAAGACAAAAGAAAAGTCTCATTCAATATATTATGACACATGGTCTTTGATTTTTTCAGAGAAGCCCAAAGAAGAAAATTAAAATCACCAGTCATTGCTCCACTGCTAAAGTTTTTGTGTCAATGCCTACTATCCTTCTTAGCTAAATGTATGCAACTATATATAGTCAGAATAATATTTTATAAATCCTTTTGATTGTTGCTTTTCTACCTAAATACATTTAAATATAATTCATTGTTCTCATAGAGCATAATTTTCATTGGTACATAGTTTTGCATTATTTTATAAAATTTGTAATCACAAGAGCACTTGCATTGTTTCCGGTGGTCCCTTCTGTATGCAATGCTTTGATGAATATTTTTGCTCATAAATTTTTCAAATATATTTTGAGCACCCCATGTGCTTCTCTCTGATGTATGCCTGGAATACATCAGGTGGCAAGATAAATACAGCATAAATCTGTAAATAAAGGGGTAAAAGGAAACTTTGGGGTATATATTATGTATGTTCACTGTCTTGATTCTGGTGGTGGTTTCATAGGTGTGTCTGCATGTCAAAATTGAACTAATTTCATGCTTTTAGTACGTGTGATTTATTGTATTTTATTTATACCTCTATGAAAGTCAAAAAGTGAAAATATTTGTTGCTTAGTCATGTGCCACTCTTTGTGATCCCATGGACTGTAGCCCACCAGATGCCTCTGTCCATGGAATTTTCCAGGAAAGAATACTGGAGTGGATTGCCATTCCCTTTTCCAGGGGATCTTCCCAACCCAGGGACCAAACTCAGGATTCCCACACTGCAGGCAGATTCTTTACCATCTGAGGCAGCTTACCTCTATAAAGCTGTTAAATGGCAAAAGAAATCTTAAGGAAAGAAGATAATTTTCCGAAGTATATTTAAACATTATGGGAAATATCTGAGAAAGGTAGTATCTGAGAAGACTGAGCCAAAGATCTACTAGAAACAAGTGGTATCTAAGGAGACAAGAGGTTGCTACTGAAAGGTCAAATGGAAGGAAGACTGAAAATTGCCCAGTATTTGACTTAGTGCATAGGGCTATATGTTATTATTATTGTCACAAAATTACTAAACATGGTGACTTAGAGCAACACAAATTTATTCTTTTTTAATTTTAGAGACTATAGCTTTGAAATAAATTTCACTGGGTTAAAATGAAGGTGTCAGTGGTCCTGATTCTTTCTGAAGGTTTTGGAGGGAATGACTGTGTTTCCTTGCCTCTTCTGGAATCTAGAGAGGGGCTCCATTTCTTGCTCATGACAGTTTCTCAAATCACTCCAAATCTCCCATTGCTTACATCATCCTGTCTGCTGCTACTGACCTTAGTAGTTTCTCCCTCTGCCTTGATCTTATAAGGACACTTCTGATACAGCATTTTCCTCTCCCCGCCCACCATTACCCCCAGATAATCTAGGTGATTCTCCAAATCTTAAATAGTTTCTGTACTCACAGTGGCCAAGTCTCTTTTGCTATTTAAGGTGATATATTCACAGAATTCTAGAATTAGGACATGAACATCTTGTGGGCAAGTGAGGGGGGATATTATTTAGCCTACCATGCAGGTAATATTGCAGAAATATTAAATAATGTCTTGCAAGTTAAAGAGAGTTGGGAAGTGAGTGTGAGGTGAGAACAATGAAGGCAGTGAATATGAATTATTTTGTAAGAATTTTGTTGTAAATGCAGAAGAGAGAGAAATTGGACGTGAAAAGATAAATGGGTCAGGAGAAGAATTTGATTATAGTAGGAAAAATTGAACATGTTTAAATGTTTATGGGAAAGTCTGAAGGGCAGTAGAGGGTAAAAATGAAAGAAAGAGATAACAGGTGTTCAAGTTTTTTGAGAATGCCAAGGGGCTGCTGTGAGGAGCCATGAAGGACTGGACATCTCCATTTACTCAAAAGCATTTGTGAAAAGACTTGAGGGTAGAGTCCTAAAACCATTGAAGACAGTTTCTTTTTTCCCAATTATGTATTAATTTTTAAAAGATATTACATAACTTTCTTTATGGTTAGTTTTAGAATTCAAGTTATTATACTATTTCTGTTCTAAGAAAATATTACAACCCCAAAACTGCGTTTCCTAGAAAATTAAAAGGAACAACAAGATTGTTGCTGAAGAAAGCTGTAGCTTTGTAGATCTGCATGAGTGCTTTCTTTCATATTTTGAATTTCAATTTTTTTCTAACTTTGCATTGGCTTGAATTTTTTGTCAGACTTTACTAAACTGCACTATCAAGCGAACTGCACTGAATGTGTTATTGTTCCCCAAGGTTTACCCTTAACATTTCACATCACTATTTTTTCTCCCTCTCTTCCCATTGTCATTTCTGTACATCCCAAATACAACAGATCATGTCTTCCACTGGGATCTCCAGGTAGAGCATTTCCAAGGTTTCCTATAATTGGTGTCTGCTATGCCTGCTCACTGAACATTATGTAAATGATGGCAGGGACCAAGAACCCAAAGGTGTGTGTGTGTGATTTTGTATGAATGGGGTGTGTGAGTGAATGTGGCTGAGTGAATGGTCTCTGTGTGTATGTGGATGCAAAGGGGATAACTGAAAGATTGTAGTAACAACTTTCAAATCAGTATCCTCCTTACCCTCTCTAGTGTAGTGATAAAATTTTCAGTTTGTAATACAATTTTATACATTTATTGGGCATTTATTGTTTAAAAGATGTACAGTGCTAGCAGCTGTTAAGGAAAATAGTTCTGTTCCTGAAAAGTAGAAAACCTATTGGGAGACTGATTGAAAAAAGAAGGGGGAAGAGCTAAGTAACTGGAAATAGAAGGAAGTATGATTGTGGCCTAGGGCCTATTTTACATTGCACAGTCAAAGATGGTCTCTTTGAGGAGGTTCCTGTTTAAACTAAACCCTGAATATCAGTTATCCAACCAGGATGCTGAATCGAAGGTTATATGTCATTAAGGATATTAGTATTATGGCATTTTTAGAGGAGATAGCAATCTGATTTGGTTGTGGGATCCAGAAAGTTTTCAGTTAAGAGGAGGAATTTCAGAAAGATAAAGCAGAGGAATAAACGTAGCTGTGGGAACAAATGAAATGATGGCACGCACGGAGAGAAACAGAGGGGAACGGAGGGGTGAGTTCATGAAACAGAAACTGCTTCAACTTGGTGGCAGCTGAGGGTAGAGTTTGTGAAAAGCAGTGGAAAAGGTGCTTTGGATCATATTGTGTAGGGTCTTAAATGGTTGCGTGGAGAATCTGTATTTGACAATTCCAACATAGCAGCATTAGAAGCCCAAAAGAAGCACACAGTTGAAAGTATAATAATGAGAGCTGCTGTTTGTGAAGTTACCGTGTGCCAAGTACTTCATATATATTATCCCTTTTTATATACTCCTCATAAAGTTGTTAAAGTTTATTATTACAGATGAGTTAATCTGATGCTCAGTGATGGGAATTAATCAGCCTGTAAGTCACCATACAAGAAAGGATTTGAACTGAGGTAGAGAAACACCTCAAATCATGAGGCCTATTGAGTCTAGTATAATGGGTGAGGTGTAAGGGGACATGAATTAGGGTCATGACCAACTGCCCAGAAAAGAGAAGATGTAGTCTCCTCTATAGGCAAAGTCCACAAGCTATAGGATCATATTTGATGTAAAGAAAAAAGAAAGGAATACATATTTTAGATAATTCAAGAATGCTACCATGGTTGTTATTTCCAATTTTAATGCTTTTCATGTTTTTTCCTAACTATCGTTTTGTCATTTTTACCAAAATATATACTCAGTAGGTAAAATTTAAAAAATGCATAGTAATAGGAAAGAGGGAAAACTTTCCTAATCCCCTAACACCTATTGATGGTTAACTGCTAATGCTTTGGTACCATTCTGAACTTTTGAATATACGTGCAGAGATATCTGAAGGATTCTTTTAGAATCACTTAACATGACTTATTTTACTAAAGGTGGAATTTTTCAACCTTTTACATTTAGCATCGAATTATCATTTCCTTTTTGTATTACTGTATAAGCTTCAAAAATATTTTACTATCTGTGTAATATTTCATTACCTGGCTTTCCATTACTTTATTTAACCACTTACTGTTTTCATTTAGATTGTTTCTGATATATTTTTAAAGATAGCTGGTATATGCAATTTTCCTTTTTTTACATTCAAGATTGTATACTTAGAATGGTATCTCAGAAATGGAATTATGAAACCAAAAAATCTGGTCATTAGAAATTACATGAATCATACTGCCAACATGTTTTTCAAAGATTTTTTGCTAATTTAAATTCATGTTAGTAGTTTTTGAGAAGCACATGTCTCTACACTCTCAAAAGCAAAGACTATTATATTTATAACATTATATTAAAGAGAAAATTTAGGCCAGTGCTTTAAAATAATAAATGCCAGTGAGATATAAGTCAGACCACCCTGCAGAAGTTGCAAAAAATAGGTTGCCAAGACATGGTTAAATGACTCCTAAATCTCTTACCATACAGAAAAAAAGATAGTGAAAATGATACATGGAGAAGAGATTATTAGGATTTTGATTTGGGAAGGAGCTGCTAGTTTGCTGTATATTGGACACATTTTCCAAGTGAGGTAGGGCTAGGTTACCTGATCCTTACCTTGAAATTTATAAAATAAGTTTTCACCGTATCAATGGGAAATCCAGAATTATGTCCTGTTCTGTTGGAGGACTTAATGGATTAGAGTCTGCTTCCTTCCTGAGAAATCTTAAGTTTGAGAAGTCAACTGGGTATTGAAGATGTGGCTCTGCTCTCTGAGTTTGTTGTGGGAACTAGACAGGATAACAAGAGAGAATGAGACAAGGTGGTTTTAGGCCAGAGCCTTTGGGCAGGTGTACACACTTCATCAGAGCCAACTCAGAGGTGAGGTTGTCTTCTTGGGCTGGTAAGTGAAGGAGGCCCTCAGATGCTGCAAGATGTATACCTGCAGGCCTTAGTTTTGCAGGAGAGAGAACCCTAGCCTGGGTGTAGGTCTTTAAAGCATTGGAAAGGGCTGCCAGAAGAAAGGTCGAGCTTGAAGGAAGATTCAGTCATTTGCTAGCACCAGAGAACCAGCCAAATAAAGAGAGTATTTTGGTTACTTCTTGCATTTTTCCCCTCCTACCAATGTTTTGGGGTCTTCCCTTTTCATCTATGGGCAAAGCAGGAGCTCACTCCACTCAGCAAATTTCTGGGATGAAGAGAGATACAAGGAAAGAGGAGTCTTGTAACTTTGTTTTCATTTGTATTTATTTGGTAATTTTAGAAGTTTAAATTTTGAATTTAATTAAGCAACCATATTTCTCTATTAAAGTATCAATAAGCATAAATAATTTTTTCAGTAGTAGTCTCCTTATTTAATTTTTTAAAATAAAACATAACTATGGCTTCTCTGATATGAGTTGGATTATGCAGGAATTCATGACCGTCTGTTCTTGAACATCCTTCATTCAATAAGCAAAACTTGTGATAAAAATAATTATACATTTGAATGTTAAATCTTTGTACTCTATAAAATATGTAAAATATTATTTCCTACACTTTCTATTTGATGACTGTGTAGTTTCTGTATGTATATCAAAGTTACGTTTCATCTCAGTTATAGCAAAAAAAAGCAGATTTCTATTAGAAGAGTGGGTGGTGGTGTAGGAGTCAGGCAGTGTGGTGTAATGGAAAATGAACCAGAATTTAACTCAGAAGAGCATCATTCAGTTTGGCCCCAGTTTGTCTATTACTAATTATGTGACATTGGAAGAGTAATTTCATCTTTTAGGTTTCAAATATATTAAAACAGAGAGTTGTGGTATAGTATAAGACAAGACAGTGTGTGTGAGGCAAAATGGAGTATTTTGTCTCTTGGCCTCCTACTCCCTTCTTCCCACCACACTCCCTTCTTCACATTTACCCCTGTTTGTAGGGAGGGTATCTTTGGTAAGCCACAGATAATTTGTCAGCATGAAAGCATCAAAGATATTCTAAAATAGACAGTCAATATGAGCAAGAGAAAAATCTGTTGATATTTCTTTCTGAAGCACCTTAGTAGGATCAGCTGGGGAAATCTTTCAAATTTTCAGTCCCCGCAAACTTAATACATTACCAGCAAGGAAAATAAACAATGATTTCCTAAATGTGAACACTCACTTTCTGCTCTCCTCCACCTACCATGTGGAAAGCAATGTGGAACTAATAATTATTTCTTCAGCAGTGCAAATTACCTTTGCCTTTTATTCCCATCCTACCTTAAACACAGGGTTCCCTTTCATGTTATAGCCAGAAGGGTTAGCTTGTTAAAAACTTGTCCCACCATTCTCCAAAGTGCCATTCAGGGATCCACTCGTGCGCCTCTCATTAATTACAAAGACCTGTGTCTAAAGGAGTGTGCAAAACCCCAGAGAGTGTAAAGATTCAAAGTGTTATTGAGGCCAAACCATCTTATCTATAGGTGAGCCTTCCGGGTCATGGTAGATTCACCCTGATGAAATAAAATGTAGAATTTTCCAAGTGCCTGGGCCTCCTGTGCAATCACTGAATGCAAAGCTTAGATCACCTCCTCCATACTGAATACAAATTACCCAATAAAACAAATAACAGCTCTCCAAGGCTATATCATACATCATATAAATTATTTAGCTTCATTCAAAAAACAAGTATTATGTGGATAAAATAGCAAAGTTAAATATCTGCATTTATAAAATTTAGAAGTAATTGTTTAAAATCAAATTGCAAATTAATTCCTTTTCTCCTTTCAAAAGCTACTTCACAAAATTAAAAGTACACCTCAGAAAGCCAAATATGTGTCCATTTTCTGTATGTAACTTTCCTGTGTATATAGCTTTTAGTAATGTAGTTATATAGGTATCAGGAAGCTAAAGAAAACATTTCTATTAACTTAGGTATTGCAGAACTACAAGGGATGGCTTATTCAGACCCTTGATTAAAACAATGCTTCCAGGTTTGAGGATTTTTATCCTCTACTGGAGAACTGAAAAAACCCTGTAATTTAGTTATGCAACATTACTCAGTTTAACTGGCACTTTATGTTCTCCATGTTCAAACACAAATGGGGAAAGAACACTCCTCATCCATCGGAGGACACGGACTGTATTTTGTTAGGATAGTCATCTTGTTATGTCCCATTCAGCTCAGCCCCATTAAGTTTTTGGGCCTAGAATTGCTGCCTGCTGCCAGGATTAATATCTCAGTATTTTTCCCCCTTAGTTTATGGTTACTTTTCAAGAATTAAATGATCATTCAGAAAGTTGGCTTCAGTTTATGAGCTGTTAAACCTATGGTAGATATGATACAGCAAAAGGGAAAGCAGAAGTTATTAGTATCAACTTTGCAGTTATCTTCTGGCCCCCCTTTTTTTTTCTTTAAGCCTGAAGATCCATGTTCCTTCCTAAGCCTTCTTCCTCTGTGATTCCAGGTTTTATATCAATATGGATCAGTCCTCTCAGGTAGTAAAAGGAAGCTTATCCAATAACCATCAATATTTCTTCCTTTAAAATGGTAGTTTCCCATATATGTTAATTTTCTCTTCTCCCACTCCAATCATATTTATTCTCCAAGAAAGGTAAAATACTATATGCCATGGTAATAAATTCTAGATAAATGAACAAATGTAATGAATTTTTTGTTGTTGTTGTTGGTGCATAAGATTCTCTATATGATTGTTGATATAATGTGTCAGATTGACAGCTCTGGAAGTTAAAATCTGTTGTCTACAGAATGTATCAGCAATCAATGGGAACAGGAATCATCATCACCAGTAACTAGTATTTGTTGAACTACACCTGATGTATCAGCTAGTTCAGACATAAAGCTCTTCATTGAGTTAACTCTGCACAATCAAGGTATGGTTGCATTAGATGGAAATTTATGAGTGAATATTTGAATCACCATAGATGCCCCAAATGTGTAATTTATTTGCTTTCCTGCTGATCATGTGCTTTGCCAGTTTCTAAATTTTAGTGGACTTAGGAAACTATTGTTTTTTTCTCAGTTCAGTTCATTTCAGTTCAGTCACTCAGTCGTGTCCGACTCTTTGCGACCACATGGACTGCAGCATGCCAGGCCTCCCTGTCCATCACCAACTCCCGGAGTTCACTCAAACTCATGTCCATTGAGTCAGGGATGCCATCAGACCATCCCATCCTCTGTCATCCCCTTCTCCTCCCGCCTTCAATCTTTCCCAGCATCAGGGTCTTTTCAGATGAGTCAGTTCTTCACATCAGGTGGCCACAGTATTGGAGTTTCAGCTTCAATATCAGTCCTTCCAATGGATATTCAGGACTGATTTCCTTTAGGATGGACTGGTTGGATCTCATTGCAGTCCATGGGAGTCTTCTCCAACACCGCATTTAAAAAGCATCAATTCTTTGGCACTCAGCTTTCTTTATAGTCCAACTGTCACATCCATACATGACTACTGGGAAAACCATAGCCTTGACTAGATGGACCTTTGTTGGCAAAATAATGTCTCTGCTTTTTAATATGCTGTCTAGGTTTGTCATAAATTTTCTTCCAAGGAGCAAGTGTCTTTTAATTTCATGGCTGCAGTCACCATCTGCAGTGATTTTTGAGCCCCTCAAAATAAAGTCTGCCACTGTTTCCACTGTTTCAGGGAACTACATACTCTGATGATACTTGCCTGCTGTGTCATTCACAAATGCAAATAGATGCTTAAAAAAAGAAAGAAAGAAAGAAAGAAACAAGCCAAACCTGCTCTGTTATACCTTCATTCTGAAACAGAATAAGTGTGAAGCACACAAAATTATTTCAAAGGATAAATTTACCATGTTTGCTATGTGTAAATAAGGTACATAACTGAAGACTTTTTTCAGTTTTCTACATATAGTTTACACTTGGTTTCCTTAAAGACTGTCTCTTTATCTCTCTCTCTTTTTTAAAATTCAAATTCAGCTAAGACCTGCAAATTGGGGAAGAATTTAAGAAAAAAAAAAACAGTAAAAAATTAAGCATGTAATTACAAATTCTGTTAAAATCCAAGAACCTCTTTATCCATTGCCTTTTTAGAACTCACCCCTAGTTTCCAGCTCATTGATATTTCCAAACCTTCTGTCATACCCAATTCCCACACCACACTCCTGTCTCAGCACTTGCCTGCTCCTGAGCCAGTTGGACTTCCCCTTTTTTTTTTTTTTTGGTACCACTCTAACATATTCATATATTCCACTGTAGGGAAATCGGTTGTTTGCATATGTTTCTCCCATTAGACTGAGAGTTTATTGAAGAAGGGTCTCAGTTGGTGGCATCTTTGTAAACTCGTCGCCTCACTCAGGACCTGGCACACTCTGGACCCTCAGTCAATATGCATAGAGTAAATATATGTCTTATGACAACATCTGTTCCTTCCAGTCATTACTGCCACTCATATTTCATCCTGTGCTTACTTGCTGGACAAACTCTAAAACTTTGGATTGTTTTGAGGAATATTTTAGAAGTTTTCTCTGAACTGATATTTTCAGGTCTTGGGTGCACTGGGCCTAAATCCCTTAAATAAGCAAATAGTTTTCAGGGAAGGAGACGACCATCCAGCCCTCACTGGCAGGATCTAAACTTCCCTACTGAGGACTGGATGCTATTCTGAGCCAAGAACCCCGTCTGTCTGTTTCTGTTTAGCAGCAAAGTCCTTAATCTTCTTCGTTCTCAAACCCCCATTTGTTTTCCAATTTTTCTCAGATTCTTGACATAAGCCAAATAAAGTAGTTCCATTTCCTGTCCATTTAATATCATATTTTTACAGAATCCTCATGAATATCAGATTTTTCTGCATCTTTCCCACTAGCTAAACCATTCTTTCTGCCTTCAATCTGTAGAGAAAAATCTTGCCCCACTGGCTTTTGATTCTGATTAAGAGTAGCCTTCTCTGTCACAGAGAACTGATAGTTTGGGTCAGTAGAAGGATGAGTACACAAATAATCATACTGCTGTTCTGATAAGTGCAGGATGTGAAATACGTCCAAGGACCAAGGAATATAGCGGAAAGAGAGATAATCTGCTTGGAGGTGACTGACTCTAGAGTGTATCAGACAAACCACAGGGCCAAGGGCATTTCAGAAAAGTCTGCAGCACATGGAAAGGCCTAAAGCCAGGACAGAGCATGGCATGGGGGCCTGCTAGAAGTCCTGTATCTCTGAAGCATACAGTATAACTTTGGAAGTTGTGGGAGATATGGTTACAACATTGAAAGGGGTTCAAAATGAGAGAGATGTTACAATTAGATGCCCATTTTAGAAAGTTAATCCCAGTATCAAGGTAAAACCTAAATTAAAAGCGATGAGAATCATCAGTAAATCCAAGTGTTCTACAGTGAACATTAAGGCATTTAAAGATAGAATAATAGAATCACAGGGTCAAGGGGTTAACCATTATCCTGGAAATGACCTGGAAAAAGGAAATTATTTTAAAGGGTTACCTATTGTGAGGATGGGTAAGAACTCTAAGGAATAACTGTGCATAGTAATGGAGATGTTGGAAATTTGAATATTGAGCACTGAGTTATATGTACATAATTGAGAATCCTCTGGTTGTATGTGTATAATAAAAGGCTTGCAGAATTGAATAATATACATGAGCATCTGTGATGTGCTCTGAGCTGGGCTACATGTTGATACACATGAAGAGTAGAGAAGAAAAGCTCCCTGATTTTCAGGGGTTGGGGTCTTAATATAAAACTAAAACAAGTTTCAAGTAAGTTCTGAATTTCAGGTTTAATATTGTGGGACTTCATAAATAATTTAGATTAATGTCTTCATACCAAATGTATAGAGTTGGGAGGAAGTGAGTGTATAGCATTTAAATTCAGGGAATCATAGGAGTAAGTAGAGAGAAAGGATGGAGCCTAATTCACTTGTAGAATTGGAGGCTGGCTGGAACATAATTAGTTGAAAATCAGCTGAATGTGTTAAGGAATAATAAGGAAAATTTTGCATAAATGCAGTGGAAACAGATTATAGAGACAAATGTCCTCAGCACTCAAACAAGGAGATTAAATGGTGGAGTTGCACATTGGGAAGCCCTAAATCTTTTGTCCGTCGTGGCACAGGGGAGCGACATAATGAAGATGTTGCAGGAACACTGGTCTGGGAGAGATGTGCACGATGGAGTCACGGAAGACCCAGGGTTGCTTCCAGAAAGAGTTCTACTGCTGCTAAGTCACTTAAGTAATTTCCAACCCTTTGCAACCGCATGGACGGTAACCCACCAGGCTCCTCTGTCCATGAGCTTCTCCAGGCAAGAATACTGGAGTGGGTTGCCATTTCCTTCTCCAGGGGATCTTCCAGAAAGAGTTACCAATCACCCAATTGTCTTGGCAACAGGAGACCTCTATGTGCTTCCTTCTGTGCTCTTCCTGGGAGCATTATACATACTTTCTGCATAATATAATACAAAAAGAAAAAGGAAAAAACCTCTTGAGAGAGAAACTTCCTCATTGTGGGGGCTGTAAACCTTTTATTTGTTTTGTTTTGTTTTCTGGAAATTTGGCCAAATCTGCAGATAGACATAGTAAATCCTGCTATCCTTCTGGTCTAACCCATACTGTAACTACAAACAACCGAGACTGATTTCAACATTAGAAAAGTCAGGCCTGCCGTTACTTCTACCTTTGTAATACTTGGCTTTCATATAGCAGTTTTTCAAGCTTCATTTAGTTGGTACTAAAGAGCCCACTGTTGCTATAATACATATGGAAAAATGATTCTAGTCAGGCACTCTAAATCCCTTGAGTAAATATGTATAGTGGAAAGAAGAAACACATTAGGTCTGGTACTAGTTTGAGGCCTGGCAAACAAAAGGCTCTGAACTTCTAGTTTTAAAAAATGAATTGCATTCTGGAGATGCAAACTTTGTGGCGGCATCGCCATAACTGGCTGCTGTTGGCGAGCCGACACGCAGTTCCGATAACACTGTGTTCATGTGGACCAGGTCTGTGAATTAGGAAGGAAAAAGAAGGAGCTAAGTCAAGGAGGCAATTACTGTCAATTACACCCCAAAGGCCGTATGTGGAAAACATTAATAAATCATTGTAAAGAGCTGGGAAACTGCCATTTAAGTGGAAAACTTTTATATCAGAAGCAGCACACCAGAAGCAGGTGGTCTGAATCTGGCTTGGGTGTGTGTTTTGTTTGGCCTTGGCATTTTAAAACCAACATAAACTTGTCTGCTTTATGTATGGCCTATGCTCTCTGCTTCTCCACTTTCCCATCACTCTCTACTGTCTTATACTCATCACCCTCAATTTTTTATACACCTGATGTTATTCAAGTTTGTGACACCTGAAATATTTTTTCTTTGTTTTTTCCTTACAGCAGTATTGTAGTAGAAAAACTTTGGCAGCAAAAGACTTGAGATGAAATTTAAATTAAATGATTTGTTAACTGTGCAAGGCACTTCTGTAAATGTCATTGTTCTCATCTTTAAAAGAAGAGGCTAAAAATCACACTATCTGCTATGCTTATCCCATAGGCTAACCCAGATTAAATGTGAAATTACAAGTAAGATAGAGTAGGAGGATACTTTTCACCCTCAGTGTGGTATAGTTAGCAATTATTCTATTCAAAATGAAGAACTCTGTTTCTTGAATCTTTTAATTCACATACATTTCACAATGATTATAACTAACTTTGGGAATCATTAGTCAAGTTTCTGCTGTATGTATACCATTAGATCTCAAACTTGACTACACAATGGAATAAGTAGTGCTTTATAAATACTGATGACTGTCACTTCCCCAACAATTCTGACTTAAATGATCTGGGAGTGATCTGGGCTCTGGAGTTGAGGCTGTTTTGTTTTGTTTTTTACACTCCTTAGATGATTATAATGAGCATTCAAAGCTTGAGAACCATGCCTTACACTGATTCAGTAAAACATCACTTGGAAAAAGAAAACATCACTGAATTATAAAATTTTTCCAAAACGGATTTTATCATGTTCAGACTATTTTGTAGTAAAACAAATTGCTAGTTATTCCATCTTTCAATTCAGTGATTCTCAAAGTATGGGCAGTATTAGTACCACCTGATACGATCAACTAATTAAAGGTCCCCCAAAGATGTCCTAATCCCCAGAACTGGTAAATGTTATTTTACATGGTTTTGAAGGTGTAATTAAGTGACATCTTCAGATAAGGACAATAGCCTGGATTATCTGGGTGAGTCCAGTGTAATCAAAGGAGTCCCTTCTAAGAGAAGGTAGACAAGTTCAAGTCAGAGAAAGCATGTAAGGACTGAAGTGGGAGACAGAGAGAAGTGAAGAGGTCACTGTTAGAAGTGTTGCTGGCTTTGAAGATGGAGAAAGGGGTTATAAGGCAAGGGATATAGGAGGCTTTTAGGAGCTGAAAAAGGTAAGGAAATGGATCCACTCCCTCAAGCAAATCTGTCAACACAGATTTTAGGCCTTTAAGACCCAATTTCAAATTTCTGACCTCCCAAACAGGAAGATAAAATCAGTGTTGTTTTTAATGACTAAGTTTATGGTGATTTTTAAATAGGAGTGATAGGAAACTGATAACCTGGGAATTCATTAAAAATATGAATAATCAAAGCCTCTCCTGGACCTACCATATCAGGGTGTCCAGAGGATGCATTCAGTAATTCAGGCTTTCATGAACCAAGTGATTCTGATGCACAGTAAAAATTGAAAATTGTTGCTTTAGATTATGGTGTTTAATTAAGTTTTTTTTTTCTTTCTAAAATATGAGGTTTGAACAGCTTTGGAGTAGAAGAGTATGTACAAACACTCGATTTGTCTGATTATAGAAAGTTTTATATTAGGAAATATATTAAAAATAATCCTTTAAAGAAGGCATTTAAAGTGAAGATAGTTTGGGGAAAACTCTCAGTGTCTGCCATGATTGCTGGGCTTGTAAAAATGTGTGTTTTAAGAGAGTTCTGATCTTTAGCACAAAAATTACAGACTTCAACTTAACACATCCTTATTTGGTGAGCACACAATTGATAATATCAATCGGCATCCCTTCTTGTTATAGGAGGCTTTAAGGAAGAGGCAAAGTCAACCTAGGAATCCCAAATCCTCTCTTCTCTTCAGTTTCAGAGCTATTCTCACAAGCTTTTTTAATTTGAACCTGAAGTGGAACAACTAGCATATATTCACATGCTTTAAATGTTCATGCATTGTCAGAGAAAGTGAAGGAGAGGGGAAGAATTTACATTTTAACAAAATGTTTGTAATTTCAAAATACCTTGATTGACTACCGCCCAGTGAGTGAAAACCATATGCAATCGGTAAACGTGGAAATACTCTGCTGCTTTGATTCTCATAATGAAAACTTCAAGCAGTCCCACATCTGTTCCCTTAGGTCTATCTAATCCCATTGTGTCTGTTTAAACTGTTGGCAAGTATGCACATGGTTTTGAAGACTAGGCGCCTCTCTGTGGGGAGCAGCATAGAGACTACTGATTTATATCCCTAAGGTTTCTGATGTATTGAAAGCCAAAAATTTCCACTTTGACATTGAATGGTGACTAGTTTAGCTACTATAATATTACCAATCTGGCAGCTCTTGAAGCTGTCTGTATGTGAACTTTTCATTTGACCCAACTGGATACTCTACATTTGTCACTTGAACCTAGGAACAATCTTCTAAAAACATCGAAGTCACTTCTTCTGTTATTTATAGCATGGCCGGTAATTTCTTCGTCAAACTACTTAACTGTATTTTATCATACTTTAAAAAATATGGTATGAGGATCTAAAGTTCAGGGAAGTATAACAGTCGGTTGAAAAATACTCACCAGACAAGTAATCATACAGTCTGTGTCACCTGACATGCAGTGAACAAGCTGACGAATGAGTCAGGATTTAAATGGTAATTATCATTCATCATTATAATAGACTTATTAATTCATAAATTCTTGGTAAGCCAATTTTCTATAAAAAGGTTAATAATAAAAGTGGGAAAGAAAAAAAATAGCCTCAATGTGATAAAAAATGTAAGAGCTAAAATATCTTTACTGCCACATATCCCTCCTAATTATCCAGTAGTTTTATATTAAAATGTTTCTTAATACAAGACTGTATTTTCTCAGTATTTTGAAAAGAACAAAAATACAATTTCTTTTATTACTCATTCTCTCATATCCCCTATAGGAACCAGCATAAATATGAAACAGATAATATTTGAATACTCTAAATTAATCCCAAGTAAACTATGATGGTTTTAAGCAGTGATTCTTGTTATTAGTAAATGCCAAAGTCTCATGTTTCAAGTTGTTTACCAGACTAAATCTTATATTCTACACAACAGCAGTATACAGGTATCTACTTCAGATGTATGTGTATAAAAATGACAAATTAAGCCAAACATAAGATGATTAAGTCTTCTTTAGTTTGAAAATTGGAGAAGGCAATGGCACCCCACTCCAATACTCTTGCCTGGAAAATCCCATGGATGGAGGAGCCTGGTAGGCTGCAGTCCTTGGGGTCGCTAAGAGTCGGACACAACTGAGTGACTTCACTTTCACTTTTCACTTTCATGCATTGGAGAAGGAAATGGCAACACATTCCAGTATTCTTGCCTGGAGAATCCCAGGGACGGGGGAGCCTGGTGGGCTGCCGTCTATGGGGTCACACAGAGTCGGACACGACTGAAGCGACTTAGCAGCAGCAGCAGTTTGAAAATACCAATCAGCCATCTTGAAACCAATTGACTGGTAAAAAAACATTTTATCGATAATTATACTCTCTATCCCTTACTAGAGACTCAAAAGGAAAAGAAGCAACTTCAGGAAAAACAAGTCAGCTTAAAAGTTTAACTTTAATAGGCCAAAGATAAAAGTTCTTGAAATTATTTCTTGAAACTCTTTAAACAGTCATCTAAAATTGTTAGTATTGATTATATTCAGGGAAATAAGACTGCTATTCTATTTGTATAACTTTTGTTCTCAGTTTGGAACATGAACAACCAAATGCCATGAATAATGATTTTTATTATAATCTTGTTTTCCTGGAGATAGATGGCATAAAAATGGGGTATCAACCATGTAAAACTGAAGTAAGTAAGAATAAGATAAATCAAAATCCTTAAGTTAACTAGAGGGTCAGATCCTTCAGTCAACTAGAGAGTCAGAACATGATATTCTACTGGACAAATTTGTATCCAGTTTGGGAAGTTGTTGATCATCAAAATAGAGCATTTCCCTTTAAGTTGGCAACACAATTTGAGGAAGAAAGATCACATTGTTTACTGTAAAACTGATAGCATAAAGATTGTATGAGGTCACATGTATAGGTACAGATATGTAAACTATAATGGGATTTCAGATAACGGAGTAATTGTTCTATGAATTTAAAATTTTCCTTTATATTCAATAAAAGTTACTAATATAGTACAGATCCAAGTCTCTAGGCCATAGGCAGATAACCTGCTGCTAACATTAGTGACTGGTATTTTGTTTAAACAATAGCTGTATAATTAGGACCACATTGCCTGACATATGTTTGGCACATACAGCTTCCAAGGTTTCATACACCTTGGAAAGAAAGAAGGAAACATCGAACAAAAGTTCCTAATAGCCAAAAACAACATGGAGCAATGAGACCGTCCGCCGCCCTCCCTTCCTTTCGTCTGTTCTTTCGTCTGTTTTTGTTTGTTTGTTTGATGTTGGAGAATATGTGTGTTAGGTAAGCTCTCTGATGTCTTTGCCTTGAGGCTTATTTTATGTTTCTAAAACCGAATAGTGGAATGGCATGTCAGACTGTAGTGGAGAATTTCCCTTTGTAGTCAGAGTTCTGACTAGATAGGTACACCATTGTAGTAGTATCATATTAGAAAAATTAAACAGATCATCCATATCTTTCCTGACCCTTCCATTCCTCTCCCTTAGTGGGCAAGAGTAGAATTTCCTGAAGAAGGATGCTTTCTGTCAGACAGAAAATCCAAAGCCCAACCAAAATAAATGAATAAATAGATTAGTTAATTAATTAAAAATAAGGAAATAAGTCAAATGCTCAGCATTACTACTTTATCACAGACTGCCATCCAGTCTTCAACATCAGGCTTTGCCTGTGGAATCTCAAACCCCTTTTATGCGGTTTCTGCAAGATCTTCTTCAATAACACTCAGCCTGACTTTTAAGTGTTATGTGGCTGTTTAGAGACTGAAAGACCATCAACGTATAAAAATTTGTGTTACTGCTGAGACTCTGGAGCACTAAGCTGTGTTTGATAATAAACTCAAGTTGTATGAGAACTGGAACATTATAGGCAGAGCAGTGTAATACGTAAGTCAATTTATTTGAATCAACACATATATGATTATTAACAACATAGCTTTCTTAGTGAGTGTTACCATGTTCCTATAAACATTCTGTAGACCTCAGGAATCATTCTGATGTAGAAAGTACATAGATGTGATGTACGAAGATTGTTTGTGCTGGTGTTGGGACTGTTTACCTATTACTTATTCTCATCACATTTTCCACGTACATTTTTGTAGACATAAATATAAAGTTCATATATTGTCAAAATGTATATATTTTTTCTTCAGTTTCCAATTTCAGGTGTTTTCAGTTTTTTAAAAAAAGGGACTTTGTTATTTATTTGCTCAACTCAGACCCTGAGAAAGATCTGAAAGTTCTGAGTGCTGGGTGTGTGTGTCTATGTGTGTGGAGTAACAGAAGTGCTGACCAAGAGAGGGAAATGCATTTGCACTGCAAGCTCAATTCCCAGGATTCTGCCTTCCATCTAGAGACCGAAGCAATCAATCATGACTGACAAGATGAGATGCAAAGAATGAAGATGGCAAGACACGATCACCTACAGAAACTGTTATATTTATCCCATCTGTAACTCATTCATTGTTGCTCCAGTTTTCCTAACATTCTCCTACTCGCCTCTGAGAAATTGGCAGAAGATTTGGATGGGTTTATTTTTATGACCTCGTGGTTTCATTCTATTCAATATTTTTGGGGAAATACCAACTCTCATGCTGGCTTCTTTCATTAAATATATATTTTAAAAATATACATAGTCTGAAAACTGAGAATTATATATTTATCTAAGTAGTTGATTTAGTGCATAAGATACCTAATCTCCTAGCATTTAACAGCCAGGCACTCCATCAGGTTCCTTGGAAAAGAGCATGCTTATCATGGTAACAATGAAGCACTGTTTATAGGATAGATTTCCTCTCATCTGCCAGCATAGCACATGAAATCCCAAACTAAACTGTTGGGACACTTCTCCTCCAAGTTTCCTTACTCTTAGTCACTGCTTTCTGGGCTGACTTTTAGGGTCCTTAAGAAAGAGTAGAACCTGAATGCCCACTCTCCAACCTAGTTTTGACTATCTTCCTGGAGGAAATCAAATTGATAATGAATTCTTCCACTACC
Organism: Bos mutus; assembly: GCF_027580195.1. Taxonomy (NCBI): domain Eukaryota; kingdom Metazoa; phylum Chordata; class Mammalia; order Artiodactyla; family Bovidae; genus Bos; species Bos mutus. The sequence goes on along the minus strand of NC_091620.1, from coordinate 66,232,327 downwards.
AAAGGAATTTCAGAGTCCTGGAAGAAAGTGGAGCCTCAAGATAATGAGAAATGGACAACCATCCCTCAGTTTTTGTTTTTTGCTCACAACGATCTCCCTTTGCCTTAATACTTAGGTAGTATGTGTTATGGAATATTGAAGTATTTATTTAAAACTTACAGCACTGCCTTTCTACCTAACAGTATTTTATATATACTTTATGTTTTGGCAAACAGTATTTAAGCATTTCCCTGTAAGAGGCCATTTCTTTTTTTTTTTTCTCTTTATGCCTTCACAGCATATAATGTTTCTATTTTTCTTTCTCTGTAAGACATACAAACTTACACACACGTGCACATTCATGCATGGCATACCCATTGAGGCAGATTTGGCACATAAACAACTGGTATACTGAAGAACATAGTTCAGTTCAGTTCAGTCGCTCAGTCATGTCCGACTCTTTGCGACCCCATGAATCACAGCACACCAGGCCTCCCTGTCCATCACCAACTCCTGGAGTTCATCCAGACTCACGTACGTCAAGTCAGTGATGCCATCCAGCCATCTCATCCTCTGTCATCCCCTTCTCCTCCTGCCCCCAATCCGTCCCAGCATCAGAGTCTTTTCCAATGAGTCAACTCTTCGCATGAGGTGGCCAAAGTACTGGAGTTTCAGCTTCAGCATCATTCCTTCCAAAGAAATCCCAGGGCTCATCTCCTTCCGAATGGACTGGTTGGATCTCCTTGCAGTCCAAGGGATTCTCAAGAGTCTTCTCCAACACCACAGTTCAAAAGCATCAGTTCTTCGGCGCTCAGCTTTCTTCACAGTCCAACTCTCACATCCATACATGACCACTGGAAAAACCATAGCCTTGACTAGATGGACCTTTGTTGGCAAAGTAATGTCTCTGCTTTTCAATATGCTATCTAGGTTGGTCATAACTTTTCTTCCAAGGAGTAAGCGTCTTTTAATTTCATGGCTGCAGTCACCATCTGCAGAACACAGTATGTACAATTAAATGCATATTACATGTGAATTATCTTATAATGCACAATTCTGACATGTAAAATTTTCCATTCAAAACTCCTGGTTAGAATATTGGCTCCTTGCAGGCAAGAATAGCAAGGTGAAAAGGCAGCCTTCAGAATGGGAGAAAATAATAGCAAATGAAGCAACTGACAAACAACTAATCTCAAAAATATGCAAGCAACTCCTACAGCTCAACTCCAGAAAAATAAATGACCCAATCAAAAAATGGGCTGAAGAAATAAATAGACATTTCTCCAAAGAAGACATACAGATGGCTAACAAACACATGAAAAGATGCTCAACATCACTCATTATCAGAGAAATGCAAATCAAAACCACTATGAGGTACCATTTCACACCACTCAATGGCTGCGATCCAAAAGTCTACAAGCAATAAGTGCTGGAGAGGGTGTGGAGCTGTGCTCCCTCATGTTCTTGGGATATGGTTATAGCATTTATGGGCTTGGTGGTGAAGAACAGAAGATAACTGGTGCTGGATAGAGGAGCCTTATTTTTTATTATGGCAGCTTGTTATTTTTGTAACATGGTGATTGAGTTGAACACAATCAAAGTACAGTAACTGATCTCCCCTTCTTCCTGGATGAGTGAGCAGATGACGAAATACTGACGTCAACATCCTTGAACATATCCAAGTGGGCAGTGTTTGGCTACTGCTTCTGTTTGAACTGATGCTGTGTTTTGGTTGTGGCCCAAAGCTTTGAAGTGCTACTTGGCATCTCCTTTCTTCCATGAAACTCTTAGCCATTCAGACATGACGGAGTTGGTCAAATACTACTTAGGTTGAGTCCTGCTTGCCTCTCCTCAGTCATCTTTGTATGAATCCAATGATTGGTTTTTGTTTTTTAAACGGTTTTTATTTTTATTTTTTTTTCAAACGGTTTTTAGCTGATGTTCATGAAGAGCAGTGAGTACCTAGAACTATGCCAATGAAGAAAGGAAATCCTATCTAAGAAGGTGCATTTCTGTACCAGAGCTGTGTCATAACCATCCTTTGGGCCCTCTGCTGGAAAAGTAGAATCAAGTCTCAAATAATGCCTTTTTAATTATATCCTCTAGTATTACAGATGTAGGACAGTACTGTATCATACCTCTGTGAATGTGAAATATCTTGTACCTGCTTTATGATATGTAGTAGTGACCGTGCTTTATCAGATCTGTTTTTAATGATGTTATTCTAGAATGTTTTCTTTCCAGATGATGATTGAGAAACGTAATTAAAAAATGGTGCCAGGTACCGCAACAGTAACAGAACTTTGCTGTTTTCTGAGGTTTTGTTTTTTTACTTTTTTTTTTTTTTTAATGGAGTGTGCTGGATGTCTCTATAATTTTGTTCAGATGACTGCAGAACTTGGAAAAGCTGTTGCTGCTATTGATGCATAACATACTGCTATTGGTCTTTTTTATATAAATAAATAAATCTATATATATATACATATATATATATATAATTTGAATTTTTGGAAACTTTAGCTGTGCTGTCAACTTTGGAAAAAATATCCCAGTTGTACCGTGTTGGGTTGGCATTGTACAGAAATTAACAGCCATATTGGTCTAGAAACGTTTTTCATTTGTACAGGGGTAACACACTGTATTAAATATGTAAGGTCTTATCTACATGGGTTTGATTACAGAAACTAATAAAGTATTCTCTAAATAGTGAAAAAAAAAGAATTATTTGCATATTCTCCACCATATTCCCAATTATTGGAACATAGTAGGCACTCATTGTTTATTGACTAAATTAGAAATATGCCTTTAACCCTAAAACTTCAGCAAACAAGAAAAAGATAATTTATAATTAGATTTGTGATCAGTCATTCATGAAGAGTAAATAATGTTGATTCAAGGGAAATACAAGTTCTCATGTGGTTTCCTGACAGTTTTTCAACCTTGACAATTTTTAAACAGATGTTTGGTTTAAAGTTGAGAAACCAGAATTCAGTGCAGCATTTCCTTTTGCAGGGAAATGGTATTCTTACAGATCTGATATGAAGCTGGCTCACAGGTGTATCTATATCTGGTTTACAGATACTGAAAAATTTCCATGCTGGCTGATAACTGCTCAGCCCTCAAGTACCTTCTGTAGCCCCATGTGTTTCATTCTCCTTAAGAATTCCCTAGACCTTCCTGCAATCCCACAGAGAAAGGATTAGTGCCCTGCATTAGCAAGGGACCTCCTGCACTGTGGTCAGAGATCATTCAGATTGACCAGTGCTTCTGCTGTACAGCTTGCTAAGTATTTTGAATATCAATTTTGTCTTCCTGTTAGAGTTCTGATAGGAAGCCAGTCCTTGCCCTTCTCTAAAATGTTTCATGAGAAGGGAAAAGCTGTCCTACCCACTATGCAGAAGGTCATTCAAAGGTTTATAGAAAATGAAGGAAAGAATATGTATAATTTTAATAGAAATCAGCAGCATAGAACAAAGAGCAATGAGATGGGTAGCATTTCTGAAAGAAACATGCAGATTTAGAGTAGAAGTCAGAATGGAAAAGAGCAATGCCTTGTCCTGGGCTCCACTGGCTAGGCACAAGGCTAGTGGAGAACAGAACAGACTGAATAATCATGGGAAGAAACTGGAGGAGGGAGGCCAGAGACTCTGTGGGTACCCAGGCAGACTAATGCTGGCATGGTGTACGCACGTGTCAGTCAAAGACATAGACCTGAAATCTATCAATCTAATGGGTAAGTGGGGTAGTAGAAATCCAGGCAATATCACAAAGTAAGGCAGTCCTGGTAACCCTATTGACTAAATAAGAAATAGAAGTTGATACTGGAACCTGAGAAATGAAGGAAGCTGGGGAAGAAAGGTTCTTGTGGCTTGTTTCTATGTGTTTGTGACACATGAAGCTAGCCAGACTTAGTGAAGCACATTGTAGATTTCAACTTTTAAAGTTGTTACGTGAGGCAATCACTTGAAATTACTCCCCTTCTTAAAACCTATTTTTCCTTTGATTTCTTCCATCTATCATCTTTTGACTCCATAACTTTGTCTCTCATTTTCACATATACTCCCTTCAGGTTTGTTTTTGTCTATTCCTTCCAATGCATGGATCTGGGCTTTACCAAGCTGTAGTATATGCTCTTATCAAGTATGTACTCTGGTTTTCTCCAGCCCGCTGTGTCACACGTCCACTAGCTGTACTCTTTGCCCTACAGTTCTGGTAAGCTTCAAGTAGAGAGACCCCAGTAACCTCAGTCTTAACAAGCAGTCTTTACCTTGGCCTCAAAACCAGCAACCCAGCTGAGCACCCGCCCTCCCCTTGGGTAAGTAGGAATTTTTATATGAACCGATTAAGCAGTGGAAGAGGACACAGAATTAGTCCAAGTGCCAAACTTAAGTAAAAGATAAACAGAGAAAAGCCCCCATTTTTACAATCTAGACCAAATTAGAATGCATGCAACCAGTGCTGCCACTCAGAAGACCCCATTATCTGGTAGTGGAATTATCAGTGATAAGATAACTTGTATCATGTCTACTGGTAATGCTGTGGGTGCTGGTCAGCTTCCACAAGGTCAGCTGGGCCTACAGCTGGTGGCCCCCGTCTGCTGCATGGTGAAGAATGCAGAATCAGCTGACTGCTCAGGAGAAGGAACCACACACACACACACACACACACACACGAAAGCATCGTGAATGAAGGGCGGAGATAGTGTAGCGGAAGGAAGAGTGACATGTAAAGCAAGAAGGAGAGTTCTTCAATAAATACTGACCACTGGGCATAATGAGAGAGTCAGTAACCTTCTTTCTACACACATAAGAACAAGAAAGCCATTGCGAATGCAGGACTAAAATACTGGCTTTGTGGTTCCCGGCAAGAGAATTACTACCAACTCCTTACTGAGGAAGAATTGGTAATAAACACTAAACTCATACACCTGTAGTATAAGTTTAACTCATAATTCATACCTAACTTAATCTAGTTAATATTTTATAAGTTTATTCACACAATGATCAAATTATTAAAGAACTTTCTGGATTTAAATGCCCAATTAAAACTCCACATCCAGGTGCTGAGAGCAGCTTTCAGTTATTTTATCAATAGACCAGTGCCTTTAAAAATCTGACTTACTTGTTAATTGAGCTTTTTACATTTATTCTTTCTTGAGGGGAGAAACAGTGGAGACAGTGAGAAGAGGACTGCATGACTGGTACCCTAGAATGTTTTAATAACAAATAAAAATATGTGGAGGTCAATTTTTAGAAGTGGTGATTAACAGTTAATTCCCAATTTGACACGTGAACACCAAGAATAGGTTTTCATAGATCTACTCATAAGCATTTTTTAATTTTATTTTTTGGACAGCAAGGAATGTTTTTAGTAGCAATATTATATATTTATGAAACAAATGTGGATTCAATTAATAAACTATATTCATATTCAGTGTGTCAAATTCCTATTTTTAAACAATTGGGTTCACTGAGCAAGCTAATTTAATGTCTTACTAAAAAGAAAAAAAGAACGGTCATTCTCTCTAGTCAAAGATACATGTGGATAGAATTTAAGCAAGTATGTCTTTTCTCTGTGGAATACAAAAATAAAACTGAGTATATATTTTAAACATATACACACAATGGAAGAAATCAAACTAAATGTGTGTGTTTAACCTCTTCAACTTTCTGAATATTGGATGTGGTGAGATTGGGTATAATAATCAAGTAGCTAAGTTGAAAGTTTTCTCTTTATATATGTATACATTTTTTAACCCTTCTCTGTTCAGAATCTAAATAGAAGCAGATGATTTCTTCAGCGGTGTTTAGCCATTTTTCTTCAAAAAATTTTGTCAATTTCACAAAGATTAATACAATGGTGATTATGCCAATAATTAATCATTTAAAAATGAGGTTGGAAAAATTAAACCATGTTTGCTACTGAATGTTCAGTTATATCTGCTTCTTACTCTTTTATCACATGTGATCATCATTTGGAATAATAATAATCATACACCCCAAGAAATGAGGGCAAAGAAGAGTACATTATCATATTTTCTACTGAATATTTAATACATTTAGTTTTTGTACAAGAATATAGCTTAAAGTTTATTCTAAGAACAGACTAGGAGAGATACTATAATTATCATCCTTTACACCAAATAGCCAAGGGAAATTAAATTTTATTCATATTACCTTGATTCGTGAGATTTTGAGAGCATGTTGTAGGAATTTGTACAATCTTTATTATTGTACTTTTATCCCTACCAGGTAGGGTGGAAACAATGGACATATCATAGGCTCTACATAACTTTCAAATCTCACCCAGCACCTGAGCCTAATAATCACCAGTGGTGCTCAGAAATCATTTTAGGCAAAACTAAGTAGACAGCTTCAGCCTTTCTGCCTCCCGTGCCTATCCTTTTAGCATTTTTTCTTTCTTTTCATTTCTTCGGAACCCACTGTTCATAAATGGTTCCATCCTGAAGTCAGCTAAACATTAGAGATTTGATAGGCTATTTCATTCAAAAATTAATTGCATTTACACTTGTTTTGATGGGGATAAAACTTATTTTGTGGGATAAATAATGAAAATTCAGTCACTCTGTATCATAGAAAGGGAATATTCTTGGTAAAGGGGTCTCCTTAGCATTACTGTAAAGAAAAAAAAAGTAGAACCTCTTTCTTCATCCTTGAGACATTGCTTAAAGGGGTGTCTGTGGGGGGAAGAAGGAGGAGAGGGGGAGAAAGACTATATTTTCCTAACAATAAAAATGACCAAAATCCTGTAAAAACACTCATAAATCTCTAAAGGGATTTCTTATATATGCTATAATTTTGAGTGTTGCATGAACGAAATGATCACATCCAGATTAGCAAGAAATTACAACTAATTTGTAAGGGCTGACAATAGGGACTAAGCCATGGCATTCAAGCCAGTGAGTAATCAGAATAGTTGACAGCCGTTCTTCAACACTCAAATTTCCGATGTGGCATGACACTTGGACAAACAATTATTAGCAAACTATAGTCCTATGAAAATCAGTTTATAATTAATGAAATTTTAGGACATGCCAATAGTTACCAGAATATGCTTTATGTGTTGTATAACTTTCATTAGAAAAAAAAAAAATCTGCAAAAAGGTATCTGAAGCTATAACTGCATGATTAATTTTTGCCACAAGAAATATCAATCACTAAATACCAAACATTTTCCTCAGAGCTACTGGAGACATTAAATCAATATGTAAAATGCCAACAAGACATTGCAGAATACATTCCTTGTACTGTCAAAGAGCACTATCCAGAATATTCACTGTAGAATGTTACTGTCTACCAAGAAAGCCACCATCCTAGCAATCAATGAGTCACCATCTATTAAAATTAAGAACTTGCTTAAATCTGGAAGTTTTGCAGTCTTGACAAGGAAGCTACCAGACTAGAAAAAGGCAGAGAATCTGAGGCATTCACCAAGTAGTGTCATTAATTGTCCAGTGGTCCATATCATTAAATAAGTGTTGGGGGTTGGGGAGGAAAATCAGCAAACAGGAGATATCAAATAACCAAGGCCAGTCCTTCAGAAATCCCCAAGTAAGCTAGTTTTTTTTCTCATGTCTCATTGCCAGTGTCCTGACAACCTCCTCACTGTGATACCTTCTTCCTGATTTCCTAGAATTAAAAACTATATTTTGTCCCACAGTTTTCTCTACCCTTTGCTCTTGAATTAAAGCTAACTTCTTTCCTAGCCTATATTCTATAAAACTATGCTCTAGAAGATAGTTTCTTTCATTGACTTTAGTATTTGTAAATATCTCCTCCTACCAAATGATACTATAGGTGCTGATGATACAAAGATAAAGGTGAAAATAGTTCCTTTCATCAAGGAGTTTCCCACCTAGATGAAAATACCCCTGCAAAAGGGCTAAAAATATATAATTTGTAAGGCCTGTGCAGGTTTTCATTTTAGTAGAGTGTTCCTATGTAGAACTAACAATCTTAAAAAGGCAATTTTAATGGAAAGAATTTTAGATTCTGCCTGGAGAGTGAGGAGGTAGTTAAGATGTGGATAAGAAGATGAAAAGGACCTTTAAGTAATAGTCACATTACATGTTGGCTCATTAAGCATTATTTTCATGAAAAAGCAACACCATTACTAAGTAAATATAATACCTTTAAATGTTAAAATTATTTGATCAGTGTGGAATAGTAATGTATGTTTATCCTGCAAGTTCTACAGTGGTAAAGTAAAATTTTTGTTGAGAATTGAGTCTCACCTGTAAAGTGAGGTCATTCCCATTGTAAGTCACATCTGTAAGGATCAAGTGAAGGAACATCCAAAGTCCAAAGTCACCTCACACAGGTGACTTTGCCCTCCAAGGGACTTTTGACAGTGTCTGGGGACATTTTTCATTGTCAAAACTGGGAGAGGTGCTAATGTCATCCAGTATGTAGAGACCAGGGTTTGCTTCAAACCTTTCTGCAGTGCACAGAACAGTCCCCCACAACTGAGAACTATCTAGCCCCAAATATCAATAGCTACGGTTGAGAAGCCCTCATATAGATGGTGTTGTTGCAACTCTTTTCCTGAAGTTATCATCTCTTTTCCATTGTGTAATTCTTTCTTCCTGCAACCACTGTGGGCTAGCGGCAAGCTCACCATGATAGGATTAAAAATGTGATATGGTCACAACTTTGTCTAAAAGTATTCAATGCCTTCTTCAAATTGAGTGAACATTAAAATAAAATATCTGGGATACTTCTTTAAACACATATTACCAAGTCTGCGTCTAGGAATTCTTAGTCGATTTAGGAGTCCGGAACCTTAGTTTTTCAAGTGATTGTGGTATGAATAATTGGAAGGCTATACAAAAGGAAACGCTGATCTGTTGGCTAAAATCCAGGTTCTTTAACTTTCAAACAAGCCTCCAGTATGATCCAATCCATACTGATCCATACATTGTCCTTCTCCTCTAATAATCTCTGTTCCAACAATATTGATCTACTTGACATTCACAAAAACCTTGTACTATTTCATGAATCCCCCACCATTCGTATGTTTCTTCTACCTGGATCCCCTTTCCTTCTTAGTCCTACTGGTGCTAGGAAATGTTGAGTGGCTATTCAAAGAAAAATTCTCTGATTTGTAGTATTTGCCAATTTCTGTGGTATAAATACTCCCACAATGGCAGATTTCAAGCTACCAATGTGACATTTCTGGAAACTGAACTGGAAAGAAACATGTAGGATTAGCTCTTGAGAACTGGTGTGAGCTAACTCTGATACAGTGTTGCAAATAATCATTATCTCTCATCCTTCTTTGAAGCCCTTCACAATAAGGGGACTGTTTCTTGCACGTTTAATATTATAATTACTCCATTTCTTCACTCCTATTTTTCAAAGTGCACATTACTAACTAGACTGTGAATTCTTTGAGATGAAGTTCTGTTTTGATAAAGATTGTGTTTAGTTAGAGTACATTTTAGCTCAAAAGTTTCTGTGTTTATGGTTTTGGGGGTATGTTTTCCTTTGTAGACCAACTTATTAAATAAAGTGTTAAAATCTTTTAAGTGTTTTAGAAGTTTCAACTTCAGTCATGTTAAAATATGCCAAGCAAAAGGATTTTTGTTCATGTTTAAGCCAGTATATTAAAGGGGGAAAGTGTATCTTCTGGGAGCCAGCCTGAGCACTAATAAAAGTGAGATATGTGACCTTGGGAAGTTAACTGTGGGCTACTTCTCACTAGTAGGAGATTCTCTTTTTAAGAATCTAGGTTCTGAGTTGTTTCAGTCAGAGGAAGTTGTATTTGCTTATAGAGCATCTTATCTATAGTCAACTTGGCTAGGTTGAGCTATTTGTCTTTTTAAATTATCGGGGATTACATAGCCTGAACTGCTGCTGCTGCTGCTACTAAGTCGCTTCAGTCGTGTCCGACTCTGTGCGACCCCATAGACGGCAGCCCACCAGGCTCCCCCATCCCTGGGATTCTCCAGGCAAGAACACTGGAGTGGGTTGCCATTTCCTTCTCCAATGCATGAAAGTGAAAAGTGAAAGTGAAGTTGCTCAGTCGTGTCCGACTTTTCGAGACCCCATGGACTGCAGCCCACCAGGCTCCTCCATCCATGGGATTTTCCAGGCAAGAGTACTGGAGTGGGGTGCCATGGCCTGAACTACTCTTTCTCAAAAAGGATCCCCTTGCTGTTTCATTCCTAAGTAATTACCTTCCTGAGCTGGAACATATTTCTGAGGGCAGAAATATTTTAAACTCGAGATCAGCCCTGGGATTTCTTTGAAAGGAATGATGCTAAAGCTGAAACTCCAGTACTTTGGCCACCTCATGCGAAGAGTTGACTCATTGGAAAAGACTCTGATGCTGGGAGGGATTGGGGGCAGGAGAAGGGGACGACAGAGGATGAGATGGCTGGATGGCATCACTGACTCGATGGACGTGGGTCTCAGTGAACTCCAGGAGTTGGTGATGGACAGGGAGGCCTGGCGTGCTGCGATTCATGGGGTCGCAAAGAGTCGGACACGACTGAGCGACTGATCTGATCTGATCTGATCTGACCCAGAGACAATAGAGGAAGACATTTTATTCTTCCATAAGAAAGAATCATCCTTAAATATGTGGGTACATTGTTTCATTTCATCTGAAAAGATACAGAGTTATCTTCCTGAATCCTTAAAAAAAAATCACTGTATGTATTATCCCAGTCATGTGCCTTCTCTATCTACATATTAGATAGGATATTTGTTTTACTAAAAGACCAATTCTAAAATGTTTAACACAAGTCAGTATTTTCTCTCTGTCTCATGTCTTGCATGTGTATAGTGATAGATTCAGATAGATTTAACAAATCATGATACAGTATAAGCAGAGGAAATGATCTTTCTTTAAGCACACAAGGATAAGTCAAACAAACTGTAGTATTCTACAGCATAGTGTATGTTTTCAATATTTTATGGAATTCTAAGTTGAAACCTGAAGAATAACGTCTCTTCTGGGAGATAATGGTAATTATAAACACAAGATATGGGGAAGTTCTTTTTTAATTTAACCTTAGTTATAAAATTTGTTTGGTGCCCATACCAATTTTTTGTTTGTTTGCCTGTCAGTGGTTTATGGAAAGATACAATAAAACAAGAGCTCTTCTAGATCTGAATCATAAGAGTAGAAAAAAATGATCATTGGGCCAACTAAACTAGTTCCAACTCAAAAGCAAATCCAAATAGTGTTTAATTTTTCTGACTTAAATTACTCATTTGAAAAGTAAGTTTAAATTGGCAGTGAGAACAATTCTATTAGCTACTAGGGAAGAAACTTCAGAACAATGGTATTTAAACTTGGATTGTCAAATACTTGATAAGACTGAAAAATCACTGAAGATCATTTTCTTTTTGATCATTTGTCATTTGAGGTTTGTTTATTTATTTTCCATTGAAAAACAACTTGCTTCCAAGCTTATATCTCAAAGAAAGCAAGAAAAAAATGTGAAAGACTAATATTATATTAGGCAGGCATCCCAAAAGTTGATAGGACACAACTGTGCAATAGAACTTGGTGATGTAAATGGCATATGTTTCTGAAGAAATGGACTTTATAACTTTCTTAAAACTTTACTCCCTTTGAATGATGGGCCTTTTTGCCTAGGAGTGAAATAATTATATAGGGTACTCTACTGCAGCACGCTCTTAAAAATATATTGCATCAGGGTCATGATGTTGTAATTTAGAATTTTAAAAGTAAGAGAGTGAGCTTTTAAATTTAATATCTCAGGGACTTTGGATCCTTTCCACCCAAAACTTGGCTTGCAATTTGTCTCCACAGATGATTTTAATGGTTTAAATTAGTTACGGCTTTTCAAACTGTGAAGTAGCCAATAATTTATCTTTGACCAAAGTTTAAACAATTAGTTCTAAGCAGCACCAGTTATTTTAAAAATCAGATTTTAGAGGGGAAAAAAGTAAATGTGGTTAGTTAATTTCTTGTTGCTTAGAGACTTATATATTTAAAAATAAACCTCCAGAGATTTTAGTTTGAGGTAGAACTCCCCATTGCTGTGGCTAGTTGCCCAACATATTGCTGTATGTCAGTGAAAATTTAAAAATGTAGATATTTTCAAGGCATAGACCCCTCTATTGTCTGTCAGATACATATGAAGAATATTTCTGTGGCCTACATAGGACTTCCCAGGTGGTGTGGTGGTAAAGAATCTGCCTGCCAGGGCAGGAGACGAGAGACTCAGATTTCATCCTTGAGTTGGGAAGATTCCCCTGGAGGAGGAACTAGCAATCCACTCCAGTGCTCTTGCCTAGAAAATTCCATGGACAGAGGAGACTGGCAGGTTACAAGCCTTTGCAACCTTGACATCACAAAGAGTTGGACACGACTGACCACATATGCACACTTAGGTTTTAGAGTTTGTAGTTTACTTTTGACATCAGCTGTCATTTGCAAATTGTAGAAAAGAAGGAAGTGTTCACATGATGGCATAGGTTTCCTGACTTCACCCCGTGGCAAAGTTTAGAGTCTTTGGAATTGCCTTGATTCAGACTCTAAAAAACCTTCAGTGGCACATTGCCAGTTTTAGTTAAACTTACACGGTCTTTGTCTTACTTGAGCATTTTTGGATCACTGTTAAATAACTAAGCAGACAGAGGGACATAATGCCTGTTTTGTATTGGCTGGGTCAACAAGTGCACTCGAAGGCTGTTAGCAGAGAGCTGAGAAAGAGACTGCATGTGGAGGTACAGACTCCCAAGTACCTTCTCAGGGTTAACTGTATGGTTTGTACTTGTGTCCTTTTGTGGGCAATTATGATAATTGTGCTCTTCTATTATTTCTCTTTATTTATAAAATGACTCAGATTAACATTAGTAGCAACATAGGCAAATAGGATGGCTTTGGAAGGGCAGAGGAAATTAAAAAAAAAAATCACTTCTCCACATACTCTGTTCTTGCTTAGATGTACTCAACTTTGAAAAATGTAGCAAGAAACAAGAAAAATGATCTGAATTCTCTGGGATTAAACAGGAATATGAATTTTAAGAAAAGGAACTGCAACCAATTCAAGGCCTCTCAGCTTGTCTGTTTTGTTGTTGTTGTTTGTTTCTATGACACAGCCCAGTTTATCTCTAGAACAAGAGTCCACCCATCTACAAATGTTTATGTTTAATAAAGATCAGAGTTGAATTTAGTCAATACTATATTTCTGTAGTAATTGTGGAAGGAAATGAGAACAGTGGACTGGGTGCTGAGTGCTCTACTACTGTCATTGTGATCTAAACTAGTCATACTGTTTAACTTCAGTTTTTAGATCTGTCACATGGGGAGAGGTTAGTTAGTCCTGTTCTAAATTCCCTTCTTGTCATAAGACTGTCACTATGACATTAAAGACAAGGGTCAGAACAGGATGAAAAAGAGAACAAAAAAAGAGGTACTGACTTTTGCCTCGAGACAATTAAATCAAGAGATTTCTGCAGCTAAATTTAGTAATGGAAGTGGAAAACAGAACAAAACAAATATAATGTTGATGTTCTTACATCATCAATTGTTCCTCACCCTCCTGATTGCCACAGTCACCCCTCAAAATATCTAAGAATGATGGATGAGAAACAGCTGTCTCTTGTGTCAACTTATAAATTGTCAGGAATGCTGGTGCTTGTCAGTTAGTAGTTTCCCAAGGCAGACTCCTGGGAGGGAAGCTAGGTTTGGACCCTTGCAGATTTCCTACATTCCCTTCTCCTTTTCTTACAATTTTGGTAGCACTGGTAGGTCAACTCTAGGAGACAGAAATGGAGAATAGTTATGTCAGCATAGCTTAAGAGACTGGACACAGTGAAAAGGAGGCTAGATTGAAGTGGGGTTGAGACAGTGACTGCTAATTCATTTTGGCTCTGTTCATATTTTGAAAGCACCATCAGAATAAATGCCAGAAAGGGTAAATGAAACTGTGAAGTGAAATTCTGTTAGAAATTTTGGATTGGATCTGGTGTAATCTTATTGATGTAGAAGCACTTAGTACTGATCGTTTAGGTAAGTGGAAAAAATAGACATATGGTGGAGTACGCTCTGAAAAACATGTAACTTCCCTTATTTTTAACCTAAAACCACTGTGTCAGTCAATTTAGTTTTTGTTCACAGTGTTTTAAAGATGCCTTTGATTTATGTAAAGTATTATTTCCCTTGTTCATTTGTTAATTTATGCATTGAAATTGTGATTGAGCACAAGCTATGTGCCAAGCATCAAGCCCGCACAAAGACACGTGATGAATCAGACCCTTTCCCCATCTCCCAGGAGCATGCTCTGTAGTCGAATAACATGAATTGTAGTCCTTTGTTACAGTTGCAAGTGTCAGCAGTCTATGACATAATTATAATCTGACAGAAAAATGAAATATTCTATAATCAACTTCTTTCCATGCATATCCACTCCACGGTGCTCTGTAACTATATAAAATTATACTCACAAATGTTATTTAGTAACATTTTTAAAAGAGGAAAAATGCCTGTATGATAAAAATTAATCCCAGTTCATTCTAGATGCTTATATAGAATTAGGATATGAAGGTATTAGCCAAGAGACTAAGAAATTAGTATACCTGCATACAACTGTGTGTTCTGTTTTTCAGGCTTAACAGCTTAGCTGTAACATTTGTACATTAGCTAAATAACATCTCAAGGGGAGATGGAGATAGAACCTTGATGTCTACTGATTGTACATGTGTGAGTTTGTGCTCTCAGAGGATGGTCCTTAGAAAACTCCCTGCTGGAAGCTATTGTGCATATTGTAAAAGGACCATTGCTAAGTGCCAATTGAGCTAGTACTCTATATTGCCATTTAAAAAGAAGATTTCATACCACTTGATTATGTTAAATAGAAATGTTTGAAATTTATACAGAATTACATCAAAATGGCACAGTAGTTATATGTCTAAAGGGCTGTGACTACGCTATCCCATAACTAATGTCAGTCCTTCTGGTAGATGGCTTAATGTAAGACTGTCACAGAATGTATTACATGAGAAGTATAGAAACTCTTAGAATACTGAAGCCATAAATATATATTGTAATAGAACCTAAACCCATGTTTGCATTGAAATAGACCTACAAACATATATATATATACACATACATACATATGTATATATTACATTTAATATTTCAAGTAGCACAAATGGAACTCTGTATTTTTAAGTACACAGAGGTACAGATGAATCAAGTAAGGTTGTTCCATGTATATAATAAAGTATCATTCTTGGTGCTGTACAGGTTCTTGTGGTATAGCAGTGTGTTGTGTGACTTTTAACAGTACCTTCTGTCGTTTCTTCAGAGACACCTAATTTCCTTCCCAAAAAACAGTGGGGGGATTCTTACCATCTTTTAAGTGAATCCTTTCCATCAACCAAATTGTATTTTCAGTGGGTATGTGTTCTACGTCCCTTATTAGTAAATTATACATATCATAAATGCAGTAATAAGCTATTTAATGTATAAAAATATGAAACTAGGAAGGAAATAGATTACATCCCATGATTTAACCCCCTTTTCCCCCCAAAATCCCATGGAAATAACAAAAAAAGAGAGACATTTTAAAAGAATGAAACTAAGCTATGTATAGAAAATTTTGAAAATGTGGCAGCGGTGATCCAAAAAGTTTGAGAAAATCTTGGAAGATAGAACGGAGGTAATGGGAGAAAGAGAGAGGAAAGGCATAACTCAGGCCCCCAGGTAAGAACAAGTACAATTAGTCCTGGGAAATAGTATCCTTAGATTTAAGAAAGTATCTTGCAAGCTGCTATAATAAAAGTGCTAATCAGAGAATGAAATCTGTCTCTTGGAATTTACAATAGGATTGAAAAATTGGACAGTAAATCCCTGAATGACTGAACAAAAAGAAAAAAACTTCCAAACAAGTAATTTGAGAAAGGTGCTTAAATGTCTTGAAATTTAGAGCAAAAGACAAATGAAAAATAAGGGACAAAACTGAAGAGATACAGAGAATTGTTTTAGGAGATTCAAAATTCATCATCTTAAGTTTTAGAAGCAGAGGATAAAGATAATTAAGGAATATGAAAGAGGAAATGGAAAAAAAATTCCTGTCATATCCCATAAGTATAACAAAACTAACTTTGATAATATTCAGTGTTGACAAGAACATGGGAAGTAGGTAATTGCACAAACTATTTAGGGAGAAAATAATTGTGTAACTTCTTTGAGGAAAAATTAATTGACCTTTAACCCAGCATTTTAGTTCTAATAATTTTTCTTTTGAATAGTTTGCCCATGTTAACAATAACATTTATTCAAGTATTCACTTAAGTAGGTTTTTAATAAGTAAAACCTAAAAAAATGTGTCTATAGTGATACATCTGTGTAGTTAAAAGATAAAAAAAATTACGTGCTGATATGGAGAAATATCAGATATAAACAAAATTAAATGCCAGTCAGAAAAATTAAGGAAAAAATGTATGTTAAAAAGGAACATAGATATAGTTATAGTTTCTTTCATGGCCTTAGAGTTAGTTGCTCCACTGTGTCGGACTTTTGGTGACCCCATGGACTGTAGCCCACCAGGCTCCTCTGTTTATGGAATTCTCCAGGCAAGAACATTGTAGTGGGCTGCCCCTTCTCCAGGGGATCTTCCCAACCAAGGGATCAAATGCAGGTCTCCTGCATTGTAGGCAGATTCTTTACCACCTGAGACACTAGGGCCTTAAAATTTCTTTTAAGTAAACATAGTGGCCTTAAAATTTCTTTTAAAAAAGGTCTAATGTGTAGAATTCATGTTTTATTTTTGGTTCTAATTAGATAAGTTAATAAATCACAGTAGTACCAAATATATGAGAAAATGATTGAATCATAAAATTGTAACCTCAAAAAATCCTGGTTCATTTGATAAAAATAAAAATACTAATTTAATATATAAGTAATATTTAATAAAGATAATGTCTCTCAATAATAAAGCCTTAAAATTGATGAAAAGAGGAAATTCATACATTCTTTTCCAGAACAGACAGTGCATATACCTGGCTTATTCATAACTCTTCATCAATTATATAGTGAATATATGAAATATTTCTATATATTTTCTGATTTCATCATGTGTAAATTGAGGAAGACTTACCTAGGAAAGCTGTTTTAAACTCACTTAAGGAAAAAATACTTAAATGAATACCTATGTCTCATATTCATCTAAAATAACAGATATTAGGTTATGGACCATCCAAGCAATTAATCACTTTCTCTTGGCTATTCAACTACCAGCATTTGGTCACTTTATTCATAGCCATCAGAGAAAAATTGTATAGATTTGAAACTCAGACATGTACTTTTTCTATTTTCTACTCAAGGAAAAAGATTGATAGAAGAAAATATTGAGTCAGATAAAACATATGTACAGATATGTATTTAATAGAGGAATTAATTGAAATAACAATGACCTCATAGTGGAAGAATGGTAAAAAGATTAGAACTTAAGAACCATTAGACTGGTAAAATCATTACTCTGAAATGTAACCCAGGATTTGGGGCATTTTATTAGTTTTCAAGCTGTGGACCATGAACTAGTATCCCCAAAATGTTAATGCACTTTATTACTGAAAATATTGGGGCTTCCAAGGTATCTCAGTGGTAAAGAATCTGCTTTACCACTGCAGGAACTGCAGGAGATGTGGGTTCAATCCCTGGGTTGGGAAGATCCCCTGGAGGAGGGCATGGCAACCCACTCTAGTATTCTTACCTGGAGAATCCCACGGACAGAGGAGCCTCGCAGGCTACAGTCCATGGATTCACAAAGAGCTGGACATGACTGAACAACTGAGCATGCACACATGCACTGAAAGGTTTCTGTACTTCTTTTTTTGGCGTTCTGTCTGATTAGATGTTCATATGGGCCCTGCAACAATAAAACAGCTATATTATGACAAAGTACACTTTGGGTCATTGCTAGTTTTGTAGATGTAGGGAGTGTCTTTAAAACAGAGGCGTACATTGACAGTGAGCAGGAACCATACCAGTGGAGTGGAGCTGGGGCCAAAGAGATCAGAAGTCAGAAAGCCACTAGCAGCATTGCTATCCAGACACTTAGGCTCCTCTGGTAAGGTGACTGGGATTCCCTTGGGAAATCAAAAAAAGGACTGAAGTTATTTCACATTAGGCTTCCCACATGGCACAGTTGTAAAGAATCTGCCTGCCAGTGCAGCTGATGCAAGAGATGGGATTCCGTCCCTGGGATTGGAAAATCCCCTGGAGTAGGAAATGGCCTTCTTGCCTGGATAATCCCATGAACAGTGGAGCCTGGTGGGCTACAGTCCCTAGGGTTGCAAAGAGTTGGACCTGACTGAGCACACACAGTACACTACTCCTACCCCTCCCCATCATGCACAAAATAAAATACTTTTTAGAGGAAAGTTTTCCCAATTTAGGCCCACAGGACCAATAAGATAGATGCTTTTTTTTTTTAATAAGTGAAGACTATCGGGTACATAAGAAGACTACCATGATAAGAAAAAGGTAAACAATGAACAAAAGATCGAGACATTGAGGAAAACTGATGTTGGGATTGCCAGATAATTCATATAATTGTATATGAAATGTTTAAAGAAGCAAAAGATGCATTAAGAAAGATGAGCATGAAAGAAAAACTATCAGGAATGAACTGATAGATTTGGAAAAAAACAAACAAAAAGGCATTTCCAGAATGAAAAACTCATTTGTGTGGAGAGGGTTGGGGGGAAGCCTCAGTGGACATTTTAAATAGTAGAAAAGACAAAGCAAAGTGGGCTTCCCTGATAGCTTAGTTGGTAAAGAGTCTGCCTGCAATGCAGGAGATCCTGGTTCGATTCCTGGGTCGGGAAGATCCACTGGCAAAGGGATAGGCTACCCACTCCAGTATTCTTGGGCTCCCCTTGTGGCTCAGCTGGTAAAGAATCCACCTGCAATGTGGGAGACCTGGGTTTGATCCCTGGGTTGGGAAGATCCCCTGGAGAAGGGAAAGGCTACCCATTCCAGTATTCTCACCTGGAGAATTCCATGGGGGTCTGTATAGTCCATGGGCTCACAAAGAGTCAGACATGACTGAGCGACTTTCACTTTCAAGACAAAGAGAAATGCAGATGAAAATCAAAAAGAGATAGTATCTCATACTTCTTAGGATTATACACACACACACACATATAAAAAGGTAAGTTTTGGTGAGGATGTGGAGAAATAGGAACGCTTCCACATTGTTCAGTTCAGTTCAGTCACTCAGTCATGTACGACTCTTTGTGACCCCATGGACTGCATCACACCAGGCTTTCCTATTTATCACCAACTTCTGGAGCTTACTCAACTCATGTCCATAGAGTTGGTGATGCCATCCAACCATCTCATCCTCTGTCATCCCCTTCTCCTCCTGCCTTCAAACTTTCCCAGCATCAGGGTCTTTTCCACTGAGTCAGTTCTTCACATTAGGTGGCCAAAGTATTGGAGTTTCAGCTTCAAAATCAGTCTTTCCAATGAATATTCAGGACTGATTTCCTTTAGGATGGACTGGTTGGATCTCCTTGCAGTCCAAGGGACTCTCAAGAGTGTTCTCCAACGCCACAGTTCAAAAGCATCAATTCTTCCACGCTCAGCTTTCTTTATAGTCCAACTCTCAAATCCATACATGACTACTGGGAGAACCATACTTTGACTAGATGGACCTTTGTTGGCAAAGTAATATCTCTGCTTTTAAATATACCGTCTAGGTTGGCCATAGCTTTTCTTCCAATGTGCAAGTGTGTTAATTTCATGGCTACAGTCACCATCTGCAGTGATTTTGGAGCCCCCCCCAAAATAAAGTCTCTCACTGTTTCCATTGTCTCCTTGTCTATTTGCCATGAGGTGATGAGACTGAATGCCATGATCTTAGTTTTCTGAATGCTGAGTTTTAAGTCAACTCTTTCACTCTCCCACTCTCATCAAGAGGCTCTTTAGTTCTTCTTCGCTTTCTGCCACAATGGTGGTGTCATCTGCATGCATATCTGAGGTTATTGATATTTCCCCCAGCAGTCTTGATTCCAGCTTGTGCTTTATCCAGCCCAGCATTTCTCATGATGTACTCTGCATAGAAGTTAAATAAGCAGGGTGACAATATACAGCCTTGACGTACTCCTTTCCCTATTTGGATCCAGTCTGTTGTTCCATGTTCAGTTCTAACTGTTGCTTCTTGACTTGCATACAGATTTCTCAGGAGGCAGGTCAGGTGGTCTGTTATTTCCAACTCTTTAAGAATTTTCCAGTTTGTTGTGATCCACACAGTTAAAAGCTTTGGCGTAGTCAATAAAGCAGAATTAAGATGTTTTTCTGGAACTCTCTTGCTTTTTTGATGATCCAACGGATGTTGGCAATTTGATCTCTGGTTCCTCTGCCTTTTCTACATCCAGCTTGAACATCTGGAAGTTCACAGTTGTCCTGGTCATCGAATACATCTTCCCAATATTGATAAAAATATACCTTTGCAAAGATAAATATACCACTTCTAATGGCCTGGCTACTTGTTTAGGTAAGCTGCCTACTCACACGTTACTACAAAGCCATACCAATTTGGAATAATTTTATGGAAAAATGCAAATATATTTGTTACTTAAATATGTGTTGCCTTGAAATTACCACTACTCAAAGAAATAGTCCCTGGGACTGAAACAGTCAATGAAGCACAGCAGGTAATAGAACCACCTACCAAATGGATGTCCACATACAATGTTACATGCAGAGAGCCCACTGTTACCTGAAAAACTATCATAATACAGCTTTTCTAATGATAATCTCTAACAGGGCTGTTTGGTCCAGCTCTCTTCAGATGTTTACAAATTGCATATAACATGCTTCTGCAGTGGCTGAGCTTCAAATTACCCAAAAGCTGAGGGAGAAGAACACAGAAGAGTCCCAGGAAGTTTGAGAATGCCCAATACAGTTGTCTCTTTTTCTGAGCAGCACCCTTATGAAAGGAAAAATAAGTTCCTTTCCTCATGTGTGTGTGTAAAACACCTGTTTTTTCTTTTTTCCTTTTAGAAAACCTGAATACAACTGAGATTGAACAGACTCTGCTTAAAGAGATTACCGTCTCCTCTTTGAGGTTGCTTACGACAATAAAATGTGACTTCTGAGTTCTGGTGGAACTCAGCATGCCAGGAAAAGTGAGGACAGACTCATTCCTATGTACTTCTGAAAGCAGTGTTCATTATTTTTTGAAGTTGAACATTTTCATATATAGGTACATCTTGGCACATAAATAATCCTTTGCCCATTTAGATACCTACTCTTATGTATATGCATAGGATTCCCAGGTGGCTCAGACAGTAGTCTGCCTGCAATGCCGGAGACCTGAGTTTGATCCCTGGGTCGGGAAGATCCCCTGGAGAAGGAAATGGCAATCCACTCCAGTTTTCTTGCCTGGAAAATCTCATGGACAAAGGAGCTGGTGGGCTATAGTCCATAGGGTCACAAAGAGTCAGACACGACTGAACAACTCCACCTTAGGTATACGCACCAGGAAGTAAGTATAAGAATATAGGAAAGTTTCTTAAAAGATCAAAAGGACTGAAAACAACTCCAGTTGTTTTCAGAATCAATAGGATTCTGGATATACAAATGTTTCCAGAATCAATAGGATTCTGGATATACAAATAGAATGGAAATGTATATGATAGTGAAAAGGAATGCTCGGCAGCTACAGGTTACAATCAGCCACATGGATGAATCTTAGGAATGCAACATTGGAAAATAAAATTTGAAAAACTACAAGTCCCAGAATGCTGCATGTTGTGCTTTAATAAATGTCACAAACAAGCAGGACTAGCCAATATATTAATGATTTACCTATCATATAATGAAATATTTTTAAAGAAAAAGTAATGACAAATACAGAATTCAAGATAGGGGTTGGTTACTTTGTGGGGTGAGATAAGAAGTCTGTATGGATATATACCAAGTTATTGGTGAAATTTTCATTCTTGGATTATGGTAAGTTCAGAGGTATTTTGATATGTTATTGTGTTTATATGTATATCAGATCAGATCAGATCAGGTCAGTTGCTCAGTCGTGTCTGACTCTTTGTGCCCCCATGAATCGCAGCACGCCAGGCCTCCCTGTCCACCACCAACTCCCGGAGTTCACTGAGACACGTCCATCGAGTCAGTGATGCCATCCAGCCATCTCATCCTCTGTCGTCCCCTTCTCCTCTTGCCCCCAATCCCTCCCAGCATCAGAGTCTTTTCTAATGAGTCAACTCTTCGCATGAGGTGGCCAAAGTACTGGAGTTTCAGCTTTAGCATCATTCCTTCCAAAGAAATCCCAGGGCTGATCTCCTTCAGAATGGACTGGTTGGATCTCCTTGCAGTCCAAGGGACTCGCAAGAGTCTTCTCCAGCACCACAGTTCAAAAACATCAATTCTTCGGTGCTCAGCCTTCTTCACAGTCCAACTCTCACATCCATACATGACCACAGAAAAAACTATAGCCTTGACTAGATGAACCTTTGTTGGCAAAGTAATGTCTCTGCTTTTGAATATGCTATCTAGGTTGGTCATAACTTTCCTTCCAAGGAGTAAGTGTCTTTTAATTTCATGGCTGCAGTCACCATCTGCAGTGATTTTGGAGCCCAGAAAAATAAAGTCTGACACTGTTTCCACTGTTTCTCCATCTATTTCCCATGAAGTGATGGGACCCGATGCCATGATCTTCGTTTTCTGAATGTTGAGCTTTAAGCCAACTTTTTCACTCTCCACTTTCACTTTCATCAAGAGGCTTTTGAGTTCCTCTTCACTTTCTGCCATAAGGGTGGTGTCATCTGCATATCTGAGGTTATTGATATTTCTCCCGGCAATCTTGATTCCAGTTTGTATTTCTTCCAGTCCAGCGTTTCTCATGATGTACTCTGCATAGAAGTTAAATAAACAGGGTGACAATATACAGCCTTGACGTACTCCTTTTCCTATTTGGTACCAGTTTGTTGTTCCATGTCCAGTTCTAACTGTTGCTTCCTGACCTGCATACAGATTTCTCAAGAGGCAGATCAGTTGGTCTGGTATTCCCATCTCTTTCAGAATTTTCCACAGTTGATTGT
The DNA here is from genome assembly GCF_027580195.1 of Bos mutus. Taxonomy (NCBI): domain Eukaryota; kingdom Metazoa; phylum Chordata; class Mammalia; order Artiodactyla; family Bovidae; genus Bos; species Bos mutus. Next base: position 66,209,276 of record NC_091620.1, on the reverse strand, counting down.
GATCCACACAGTCAAAGGCTTTGGCATAGTCAATAAAGCAGAAGTAGATGTTTTTCTGGAACTCTCTTGCTTTTTCCATGATCCAGTGGATATTGGCAATTTGATCTCTGGTTCCTCTTCCTTTTCTAAAACCAGCTTGAACATCAGGAAGTTCATGGTTCACATATTGCTGAAGCCTGGCTTGGAGAATTTTGAGCTTTACTTTAGTAGCGTGTGAGATGAGTGCAATTAAAAATGTGTGAGCATTCTTTGGCATTGCCTTTCTTTGGGATTGCAATGAAAACTGACCTTTTCCAGTCCTGTGGCCACTACTGAGTTTTCCAAATTTGCTGGCATAATGAGTGCAGCACTTTCACAGTGTCATCTTTCAGGATTTGAAATAGCTCAACTGGAATTCTATCACCTCCACTAGCTTTGTTCGTAGTGATGTATGTATATATATATATATATATATATATATATATAAAGCATCAATTCATATATGTCAAATATTATATTTTAAAAGGTAATGAAGAAAATAGGTTAAGCATTGTTTAAATGATTCTTTAGTAAACTATGTGAGGAGCAGCTGATTTACATAATAAATAGGTATATTGAAAGCCAGACTTAGAGATTTCAATATAACATTAATCTCTGTGAATCTCTAAATGGGGGTATATTTCTTAATTGAAACCTTTAGGGAAATAAAATCTCATAAGTAAAAAGAGTGCCCTGTCCCTTCAAATTCTCATACCATTTATCTGACATTTTATCTAAAAGTGCACTTTTAATTATCCCCTTGATGAATTAAGTATCATTAGTCCACTGACAAATTATAAATATCTTTGGGTAAGATAAGATGCTAGTCAACAACTTTTTAGCCCATGAAAGTTTATCTGGTAATGATATGTCACTTTTGAAAGCAGAAAATATCTCTGAGGAAATGGGCAACAGAACATGTATGTTTCACTAGAGAGGTGGGAGGCCAGGCCTGGAGAATGGAGAAATGGGTAGGATTCGTGGGTTTCAGTAGGACTCATGGGCAAGGTGTGTGGAAATTTACTGTCAGGTTAGGGAATCTTCAGAAAGGAAAGAAGCAACAAGAGAAGGAGGGGTGGAGGGGAGGCATGTTATATGGCTTATTTAGTAACTGCCATCCATTCCTTTGTATGCTTGGTCCTTGCTTTTTGATTCCTTCCGATCTTGAGCCACTCCTGCTTGAACTAGGCGTGTTATAACAGACACTGTCAGTGCTTCATATCCTCTTGGCCCACTCGGGTTCACCTGCAGCTTTGATGCACAGTTATTATACATACCAATGGCTTCCTGCGTTAAGAATCAGTGTCTGTCTGTCTCTACTAGATATGATGTTCACCTAGAGTACAGGGCAAGTCCATTGTGTCTTGTTTATAAAATCACCAAGAGCCACCCTCAAACACTGATGGAAGAGAGATGGCTAAGTACCCCCAGTTATCTCCTACCTTGAGGTGTGTTTACACTGTCTTTGGATGATTCCAAGGGCATTGATTTCCAGTTGCTCACAGTGGTAATTTAGCCATTAACACTTCCTCTTTATGGCCCTCCTCTCTTCCCTTCTCATCCTGTCTTTCTCACGCTGTGCTTCCTACGATCATCCCCAAAATAAACTACTTGACCTAAATCTTTATCTCAGGGTCAGCTTTCAGAGGATGGAAAATTGGCATGTATGCACTCAGATTTTTAAACTTCTTCTCCTTCCTTTGTAATTTGTTCAAGAGCATTTCTTGTGGGTACAGACAATGCCCTGCCAGTGTAAATGTTAGATGCTGCAACATTTTAAATATGGTGTATTATTGTGGTATTCATGCTGAAGTATATTTACATAAAATGCTTTTAATCAATACTGTTTCTCTTGCTCCTTCTACCATCAGGGCAAAGGCTTACCATACTGCACAAAATAAAGTTATTTCTGCTGTAGGCAGGTAACTTATCATTAAGCCTCAACTGTCAAACTCAATACAGAAAAATCTAGAAGCCAGTCCCTGAGTGACTGTTTTTGAAGCTGTTGTACATGGTGGGGAGGGCAAAAGTAGGAAAATGAGGAGGAGGAGGAGGCTCATGCCTTTCTAATCAAGAGCTGATGCTTCCCAGCATTGTCACTTCCCCACATGTCAGTAGAGGAGGGTTTTTCTAATCACCAATGATCTTTGAAGAGTTCAACAGGCAATTCTATATTGTATTTTGAGAATTTGGAGCACTAATGCCTCACATCAGGACCAGATTTGTAGATAACCAGTTAGACCCTGCTAAGTCAGTCTGATCCATCGCTAAATGTATGTCGAGGGCACTGGAAGTATAGTCTTTTGGATATTTCCTTTCAGTAAATGCAAATAGTACAATGGTACTTAGGATAATAATAGGCAAGCAACTTTTACCAGTGGTTCAAGCTGGGAATCCATGATTATTCAGATATCCATTTGTGTTTGTAAAGAAGCTGGGAGCTCTTGGCCTGCCATTTCTGAGGTAATTGCGCTTGGCAATTTTACAAGACAAATCAGAAAATAATCAGATTTCTCTCAAGCTCTCTTGAACCAGGTAGTGAGTCCAAGTTGAATACACTGTGTTTTCACTGAGGTGATAGGGGAACCGGAGGAAAATGCCTCTGACCTCTCAGCAATGTCAGGCTACTCAGGCAGGCAGGGACCCAGAGCCCTGGGATGCAGAAGAATAAGAAACATGCCCCTCTGAACAAGTATGGTGTCTACATTTGATGAAGTCAGAGGAAGATCTACACAGATCAACTGTGAAGCCCTTGGTATCTTTCCTTGACCTCCCCTGAGGACAAGCAACACTAGTGAATGTGGTTTTCTTGATAACTTAGATCCAATAAGCATCTCAAAACACACAGCACCTTCTTATATGTGCATTGAAAACGAGAAACTGGCAAGCACCTCTGTGTGGTTCAGAGTAACACTGAAACCCAGAAAGAAAAAGATGTGACCTGGGAGATTTTCATATCTCAACAGCTATTCTAATGTGAAGTGATTCTGAAGTCTTAGGTGAAGACAAAGTGGTCAGGTTAGCAACAATTCTTATACAGTCCTTGCTAGAGGAATGCTTCAATGTTAATTTAAGCTCTGAGACCAAACATGGGCAAAGTTTTACATTTGTAATAATTTGTTGCTTTTGTGTTCCTTGGTATACTGGAACCAGCCAATATTGGTTAGACAGAGCCACTGTGAGCATCTCTTCCAAACTCTGTATTCACTGACACCACATGGTAACTTGAAATTGTCCATCGTAGGAGTATTTTTACCCCAGAAACAGGAAGTGGCTACATAAATATAAATCAGAGCTTCCTCCCACCCCAGCCTGTTGTTAAACATTTATAAATGTCTGCCCATTTATATTGAAATAAGAAACGAAAACAAGCAGAGATCTTCAACTTCTTGCCTTTGGCCAGGGAATTCATCTCACTCAGATACTTTGGTCATGATGAGCCTGGGCCCTGGGGCAGCATTAGAATATTCATGAGTCAGTGTGTTTTATCTGGTAAATGTCTAATTTTCAAACTCTGGGCAAGTGACCCAGTCTCTGTGAGATTTTCACTTCTCATATGCAAAAACAGTTGTAATACCTGCTCTAGTTCACAGACGTGTGGTATGATTGCAAATGAATAATGCATGTGAAAAAAACTAATTACAAAGTATATAAAATTATATATTGTATGGTAAGATATTTAATATGCTAATACATAATATTATGGTGATAATAGTTAATAATTGACATTTATTTAGTGTTTGGTAGTACCCAACACTGTTCTAAGTGCTCTACCTATTTTAGTCATTGTATCCTTATCAACTACATGCTGCTGCTGCTGCTGCTAAGTAGCTTCAGTCGTGTCTGACTCTGTGCAACCCCAGAGACTGCAGCCCACCAGGCTCCCCCGTCCCTGGGATTCTCCAGGCAAGAACACTGGAGTGGGTTGCCATTTCCTTCTCCAATGCATGAAAGTGAAAAATGAAAGTGAAGTCGCTCAGTCGTGTCCGACTCCTAGCGACCCCATGGACTGCAGCCTACCAGGCTCCTCCGTCCATGGGATTTTCCAGGCAAGAGTACTGGAGTGGGGTGCCATTGCCTTCTCCATCAACTACATGAGGTAGGTGTAATTATTATTCCCATTTTACACTTGTGAAAATTAAGGCGCATTGAAGTTAAATAACTTGTCGAAGATCACACCATTAGTAAGTGGCAGAGCTGAGGCGACAAACCCAGGCAGTCTGGCTTCAGATTTTGAGCTCTTAACCACTAGAGATTAAATGTCTATGGTAAATTATAGATATTTTAATAGATGATTTATTTGCTTTAAGAGTGTAAACCTTAATTTCTACATTGGCACCTTTTTAAATAAACCCCAAAATATCATAGTGAAAAGAGAAAAAAAATTAAACCCAGTGGACAATTTCTGTTTGTTTAAGATTTTATATCATATCAAGGATAAAAATATTGATATTAGTATAATGTCAAGAAAGCTCCAAGATTTAAAGTTTAATGAATCTTTAAAAATAAGAAAAACTGCAATAAGAGTGCATTATCAAATAATTGGAGAGGGAAAAACAAAAATATGCCTCATAAAATCAGTGTTACCAATTTGGTTGTGTGTGTGTATATATATATATATATATATATATATTTTGTGTGTGTGTATTTATATTTGAAGCATAGATGTGATCATAGTTTATGTGCAATTTTATAATCTTTTTCAACATAAAATTCCAGCATACTTTCCATGTTGCTAAAAATATACATAAAAGTTATTTAATGGATATTTAGAATAATTGGAGAAGGCAATGGCACCCTACTCCAGTACTCCTGCCTGGAAAATCCCATGGACGGAGGAGCCTGGAAGGCTGCAGTCCATGGGGTCGCTGAGGGTCGGACATGACTGAGTGACTTCACCTTCACCTTCAGCTAGAATAACTATAACATACATTATTTAAAAGAGTTTCTCTACTGTTCACATTTACATGTGTTTGCTTATCCTCTTTTTTATTATAAATGATGGCATATTCACCTGTTGTACATATAGCTATTATAATATTTTGAATTATATTTTAATTTTTACAGAGTTTCATAAATGAAAAATCAAATGAGATGAAAAATACTGACTTGTGTGCTAGGTTGCTTCAGTTTTGTCCAACTCTGTGCAACTCTATGGACTGTAGCCTGCTCAGCTCCTCTCTCCAGGGAATTCTCCAGGCAAGAATACTGGAGTGGGTTGCCATTTCCTTCTCCAGGGGATCTTCCTGACCCAGGGATGGAACTAGGTATCTGACGTCTGTCTGCATTGACAGTCAGGTTCTTTACCACTAACACCACCTGGGAAGACTTTTATTGTCAAAAATATCTCTCTTTGTATATAATGGCATTTGTTTATGATGTCATTATCAGAGTAGCAGAGATTCCATGATAGAGGTGTGTAGTGGGACTTGTAGGTCATACTAATATGCATTGTAGGTGATGAAGTTTTTAAGTTTTTGTTAAAATGGCAGCATTTGGCTTTTAGGATGATTGCTCTGAATGCAGATGGAAAGTGTTCAAAGGAAATCTAGATTGGTGTCTGGGAGACCCTGCAAGAGGGTTTTAGAAGAGTTCAGATAAGATATAACAGTTCTGAATTAGGTCATTAGTGGTGGTGGTGGTGGTCTAGTCGCTAAGTCATGTCTAACTTCTGCGATCCCATGGACTGTAGCCTGCCAGGTGCCTCTGTCCATGGGATTCTCCAGGAAAGAATACTGGAGTGGGTTGCCATTTCCTTCTCCAAGGTCATTATTAGTAAAGAGCAAAAGAAGAAAGTAGATTTGTAAAATAACTGGGAAATAAAATCAACAAGATTGATGACTGATTGAATGGGGTATATGAAAAAACTCTTTTGAGGGGAGAAAGCTTCTCAACAAAGTTTTGAATATGTTAAACTTGACAGGCCTGCTTTATACTCAAGCAGGTACATCCTGTAAGCAGTTTGACGTATATGCATTCAAAACTCTGGGAGGAAGTATTATAAAGATATTATTAAATCAGGAGAGTAGATGAGATGTCTTAAAGATAATGTTAAAAAAGCAGAGGGCAAAAAACAGGAATCAGCTGACTGAGAAGTCCAAAACAAACAAACAAAAACCAGCCAACTAACCAAGAAAGACAGTCATCAAAGAGCTATTGGTAGAAATGGCAGAAAATAGCATATGGAGACTAAGGATAAGGAAGCATATGGAGACTAAAGATAAGGAAGGAAAAACTTCAATGAAAGGGAAAGTTGTCGGGAATGTCACCAGAAGTCAGAAAACATGATGCCTGAAAGGTGTCCTTTAGTATTTGAAAAACAGAGGCCACCAGAACAGAGTGTAGGGAGGTCAAGCTGCAGATGCCTTTGTATCAAGTTTGTATCAAAGTGAATTAGTTTTCATTCTTCATCTTTACTTGTAATATCTTCTATTAGACTAATTTGGTCTTATTTTTTCAACTTTTTTTTTGGTTTATTGGTGTTTCCTGTTCATTTATTTATCGAAGTCAATGGTTCTTAATGAAAGATCTGGGACCTCCAGGGAGTTCCCAAGATCCTTTTAAGGGTTCACAAAGCCAAAAGTTTTTTCATAATAATACTAAGACATCATCTACCTCATTCAGCTCTCATTTTCTCATGAACATACAGTGGAGTTTTCAAAAACTCTGGAGTCTACGAAAGCAACACCATTATCATTCTGGCAGGTAATGAAATGTGTAGTAGTTAATGAAATCTATTTTCCATAATTGTGTTTTAGAAGTTGTCCAGTTTTGATTTGTCACTGAAGTAAGTGTCAACACATGTAACCCATAAAAGAAAAACTCTTCTAGGTCGTCAATAATTTTTAAGAATGTAAAAGAAGATTGATACCCCTAAAATTAAGAACTGTTGATTGAAACTGTGCTTTCTCTGCTTTCTGTTATGATTTAGAATTTATATGCCTGATTTTAGTTCTACAAATGTTTGCCTTTAAGAAAGAACAAATATGCATAATAGTTGTAAACACCAAGAATTGTCATACCTGTTGACATAACTGGGCTTCCTTGGTGGTTCAGAGGTAAAGAATCCTCCTGCCAATGCAGGAGACACGGGTTCAATCCCTAGGTCAGGAAGATTGCCTGGAGAAAGAGATGGCAATCTACTCCAGTATTTTTGCCTGGAAAAATCCCATGGACAGAGGAGCCTGGCAGGGTACAGTTCAGGGGGTTGCAAAAATGTCAGACACGCTTAGCAACTAAAACAACAACAACCACATGATATAACTAAAATAAAAGTGGAAATAGTAAGTAGATAGTTTGTATTCTTCTTCAGTCCTCCTATGTCCACTTACTAGTTTTGGAAATTCAAATTCAAGGTATAATTAATTTAATTTTCTTGTATTATCAATCTGATTTTCTTAAGTCATATTTTTGACATGGCTGCCATTTTGTATGTAGTTTTTCATGATCATGTTTCATAATTTTTGAGCTTTATATCTTGATTAGTAACGGTAAATCTTTGGAGCCATCATATGGTTGAAAATTTCTTCAAATTGTCTTCATATAGGAATTAAAGCATGACTGGGTGTAGAGTTATCATATTATATACTTTTATTCTTCCCACAGAATTCTGAATAAGTTGAACCATATCTTCTGGCTTTTAATATTGGATGAAACCCTGAGAAAAGCTTTATTTTTGAAAAAAAAAAAATCAGTAGTGTTATGTGCTGAATCATGCCACTCGCCAAAAAGTTCATATATTTAAGTCCTAACTTTTAACACAGAATATGACTGAATTTGGAGAGAAGATCTTTTAATAGTTAAATAACTTAAAATTAGGTTATTGGGGTGAGCCCTAATCCAATATGGCTGGTATGCATATAAGAAGTAAGGATTAGGACACAGACACACAGAGGGAAGACCATGTGAAAACACATAGGGAAGATAGCCACCGACAAGCTCAGGGGAAACAAACTCTGCCAACACTTTGATCTTGAACTTCTAGCCTCCAGGACTATGAGGAATAGATTTCTGTTGTGTAAACCTTCTAGTTTGTGGTACTTTGTTATGGCAGCCCTAGCAAACTAATATGGGCAGGAAGCTTAACTATTTTTGTCTACAACTCTACAAAGAAATTTGTGTGTGATATCATTATTCCAGAAGTTCATAATACAATTACCTGGTGCTTTTGAAACTGCAGTACAGAATACTGTAATATTTTTGCAGAATGTTAATTGGTGTTTTTTCCTTAAAAAGGAAATTCATGGTAATGTCAGAAAGCACCAGATAATAGCATAATTTCTTATAGATGTTAATATGTAATTTTTCATCTTAAATCTCTGAGATGGATTTCTGATTTGTTACCATTTTCTGAAACCCGCCTCTTTTTAAATTGGAATGGCAGTCCAGTGAACAGTAAGAATACAAGAATTTAAAAAATTACTTATAATATTTGTTGCAGAAGGAGATCTTTCCATCTGTAGACTTGTAGCTTTTTCCAGATACAAAAAGGATTTTTCTACCAATTAAGGTTTAGGGTTATTATTCTTTTCCCATTGGATCTAATTCCTTTTTCTAAAATACCATTGGTCATGAATATAGTTTCATTTTTTCCTATTTCACATTCTAATCTTTTATCTTTCCATCTCTTGTCTTTATGCTCTATGCTCTGGGGGGTTTCTCAAGGTTTTCTTAATCACTGATTTGATTTTATGAAGTATTGATTTTGCTCCTTTTATTCCTAAATCTGATATATATTCAGATGTTTTATATTCAGTTTCCTTATAATCTGCTGCTGCAGCTAAGTCACTTCAGTCATCCCCAACTCTTTGTGACCCCAAACCCCATAGACTATAACCTACCAGCTTCCTCTGTCCATGGGATTCTCCAAGAAAAAATATTGGAGTAGGTTTCCATGCCCTCCTCCAGTGGATCTTCCCAACCCAGTGATCGAACCTATGTCTCTTGTGTCTCCTGCATTAGCAGGCAGGTTCTTTACCACCAGTACCATCTGGGAAGCCAAATTTCTTATATGCTATGCTATGCTAAGTCACTTCAGTCGTGTCCGACTCTTAGCGACCCCATGGATTGCAGCCTAACAGGCTCCTCCGTCCATGGGATTTTCCAAGCAAGAGTACTGGAGTGGGGTGCCGTTGCCTTCTCCGAATTTCTTATATAGTTCCTTGTTTTATCCCTGCCCTCTCTTACATATTTTGGCTATTCATTAAACATTCCATTCATTTGAGATTATTTTGTCTTATTTAATATAGGTCACCATTTTCAGTGTTCATATTCCTCCCTTTAATAATAAGTACAAGATCTGCTTTTCCCAAGACATTTCTGTTTGCTGTAGTAAATAGTTAAAGTTTCCTTTTACTTTCATTCTTGAGAAAATGTGTTTTTCATCTTGGGTTATGGTATAGATTCTTTCTGTTGGCTTCATAGTGAGTGTGTGCATGTGTGCCTTGAATGCATAGGGTTTACTCAGGTGTTTGCAAATGCACAAACTCATTAATAATAGGACTATTCAGGTTAGTTGTTTGCCAGTATTTGGGGTAGGAGGACTTTTCGTCATTGCCCTCATTGCTTACACAGATGCTATCAGCATCTACTTCAAGTTTTTAAGTCAGACAGAATGGTCTCCCCCACATGAATTTTTATTGTCCTATTATTATCTAATTGTTAATAGTGGATACATTTATGATTACTATGTGCCAGTTATTATTCTAAGTGCTTTAGGTATTTCCACTCATTTCAGCCCCACAAAAACCTTTGGGGAACCTGAGACACAATCAAGTCAAGTAACTTCCCCAGTTCAGTCAGTCATGTCGAACTCTGTGACCCCATGGACTGCAGCATGCCAGGCTTCTCTGTCCATCAGCAACTTCTGGAGCTTACTCAAACTCATGTCAGTGATGCCATCCAATCATCTCATCCTCTGTCACCCACTTCTCCTTCTGTCTTCAATCTTTCCCAGCAGCAGCATCTTTTCCAATGAGTCAGTTCTTTGCATCAAGTGGCCAAAGTATTGGAGCCTTAGCTTCAGCATCAGTCCTTCCAATGAATATTGAGGACTGATTTCCTTTAGGATGGAAAGGTTGGATCTCCTTGCAGTCCAAGGGACTCTCAAGAGTCTTCTCCAACACCACAGTTCAAAAGCATCAATTCTTCGGTGCTCAGCTTTCTTTACAGTCCAATTCTCACATCTGTACATGACTACTGGAAAAACAGTAGCTTTGACTAGACAGATCTTTGTTGGTAAAGTAAAGTATTTGCTTTGCAATATTCTGTCTAGGTTGGTCATAGCTTTAATACAAGGAGCAAGTGTCTATTAATTTCATGGCTGCAGTCACCATCTGCAGTGATTTTGGAGCCCAAAAAAGTAAAGTATGTCACTGTTTCTGTTGTTTCCCCATCTATGTGCCATGAAGTGATGGGACCAGATGCCATGATCTTAATTTTCTGAATGTTGAGTTTTAAGCCAAGTTTTTCACTTTCCTCTTTCACTTCATCAAGAGGCTCTTTAGTTCCTCTTTACTTTCTTCCATAAGTGTGGTGTCATCTGCATGTGTGAGATTATTGATATTTCTCCCACAATCTTGATTCCAGATTGTCCTTCATCCAGCCCATCATTTCACGAGATGTACTCTACATAGGATGGAGTTCTATACAGTCAGGAAAAACATGACTGGGAGTTGACTGTGGCACAGACCATGAATTCTTTATTGCCAAATTCAGGCTTAAATCGAAGAAATTAGGGAAAACCACCAGACCATTCAGGCATGACCTAAATCAAAACCCTTAATGATTATAAAGTGGAAGGGGAAAATAGATTCAAGGGATTAGATCTGATAGAAAGAGTGCTTGAAGAACTATGGACAGAGATTCATGACATTGTACAGGAGGCAGGGATCAAGATCATTCCCAAGGAAAGAAGTGCAAAAAGGCAAAATGGTTGTCTGAGGAGACCTTACAAATAGCTGTGAATAGAAGAGAAGTGAACGGCAAAGGAGAAAAGGAAACATATACCCATTTGCATGCAGAGTTTCATAGAACAGCAAGGAGAGATAAGAAAGCCATCCTCAGTGATCAATGCAAAGAAATAGAGGAAAATAATAGAATGAAAAATACTAGAGGTCTCTTCAAGAAAATTAGAGATAGCAAGGGAACATTTCATGCTAAGATAGGCACAATAAAGGATACAAATGGTATGGACCTAACAGAAGCAGAAGATATTAAGAAGATGTGGCAAGAATACATAAAAGAACCATACAAAAAAGATCTTCATGACCCAGATAATCACCATGGTATGATCACTCACCTAGAACCAGACATCCTGGAATGCAAAGTCCAGTGGGCCTTAGGAAGCATCACTATTGAACAAAGCTAGTGGAGGCGATCGTATTCAAGTTGAGCTATTTCAAATCCTAAAAGATGATGCTGTGAAAGTGCTGCACTCAATATGCCAGCAAATTTGGAAAACTCAGCAGTGGCCACAGGACTGGAAAAGGTCAGTTTTCATTCCAATCCCAAAGAAAGGCAATGCCAAAGAATGCTCAAACTACCACACAGTTGCACTCATCTCACACGCTAGTAAAGTAATACTCAATCTTTTCCAAGCCAGGCTTTAACAGTATGTGAACCATGAACTTCCAGATGTTCAAGCTGGATTTAGAAAAGGCAGAAAAACTGGAGATCAAATTGCCAACATCTATTAGATCATCGAAAAAGCAAGAGAGATCCAGAAAAACATCTGCTTTATTGACTACATCAAAGCCTTTAACTGTGTGGATCACAACAAACTCTGGAAAATTCTGAAAGAGATGGGAATACCAGACAACCTGACCTGCCTCCTGAGAAATCTGTATGCTGGTCAAGAAGCAACAGTTAGAAATGGATATGGAACAACAGACTGGATCCAAATAGGGAAAGGAGTACATCAAGGCTGTATATTGTCACCCTGCTTATTTAACTTATATGCAGAGTACATCATGAGAAATGCTGAGCTGGATGAAGCACAAGCTGGAATCAAGATTGCCGGGAGAAATATCAATAACCTCAGATATGCTTGAAGATGACACCATCCTTGTGGCAGAAAGTGAAGAAGACCTAAAGAGCCTCTTGATGAAAGTGAAAGAGGAGAGTGAAAAACTTGACATAAAACTCAACATTCAGAAAATTAAGATAATTGCATCTGGTTCTATCACTTCATGGCAAATAGACGGGGTAACAGTGGAAACAGTGAGAGACTTTTTTTTTGGGCTCCAAAATCACTGCAGATGGCGATTGCAGCCATGAAATTAAAAGATGCTTGCTCTTTGGAAGAAAAGTTATAACCAAGCTAGACAGCTTATTAAAAGCAGAGACATTATTTTGCCAATAAAAGTTCGTCTAGTGAGCTATGATTTTTCCAGTAGTCATGTATGGATGTGAGAGTTGTACCATAAAGAAAGCTGAGTGCCGAAGCATTGATGTTTTTGAATTGTGGTGTTGGAGAAGACTCTTGAGAATCCCTTGGACTGCAAGGAGATCCAATCAGTCCATCCTAAAGGAAGTCAGTGCTGAATATTCTCTGCAAGGACTGATGCTGAACTTTGGCCACCTGATGCGAAGAACTGACTTATTTGAAAAGACCCTGATGCTTGGAAAGATTGAAGGCTGGAGGAGAAGGGGATGACAGAGGATGAGATGGTTGGATGGCATCATGGACTCAATGGACATGAATTTTAGTAAACTCCAGAAGTTGGTGATGCATAGGGAGGCCTGCTGTACTGCAGTTCATGGGGTCGCAAAGAGTCAGACATGACTGAGCGACTGAACTGAACCGACTCTGCATATAAGTTAGATAAGAGTAACAATATACAGCCTGATGTATTCCTTTCCCAATTGGAACCAATCTGTTGGTCCACGTCCAGTTCTAACTATTCCTTCTTGTCTGTTCCTTGCATATAGCTTTCTCAAGAGGCAGTTCAGGTGGTCTGGTATCCCCATCTTTTTAAGAATTTCCCACATTTTGTTGTGATTCACACAGTCAAAGGCTTTGGCATAGTCAATAAAGCTGAAATAGACATTTTTCTGGAACTCTTTTGCTTTTTCGATGATCCAACAGATGTTGGCAATTTGATCTCTTGTTCCTCTGCCTTTTCTAAATCCATCTTGACCATCTGGATGTTCACAGTTCACATACTGTTGAAGCCTGGCTTGGAGGATTTTGAGCATTATTTTTCTAGTGTGTAATGAGTACAGTTGTGTGGTAGTTTGAACATTCTTTGGCATTGCTTTTCTTTGGGATTGGAATGCAAATGGACCATTTCCAGTTGTGGCCACTGCTGAGTTTTCCAAATTTGCTGCTTACTGAGTACAGCACTTTCACAGCATCATCTTTTAGGATTTGAAATAGTTCAACTTGAATTCCTTCACCTTCCTTAGCTTTTTTCATAGTGATGCTTCCTAAGGCCCACTGGACTTCACATTCTAGGATGTCTGGTTCTAGGTGAGTGATCACACCACCGTTGTTATCTGGGTCGTGAATATCTTTTTTGTTTAGTTCTTCTGTGTATTCTTGCCACCTCTTCTTACTATCTTCTGCTTCTGTTAGGTCCATACCATTTCTGTCTTTTATTGTGCCCATCTGTGCATGAAAAATTCACTTGGTATCTCTGATTTTCTTGAAGAGATCTCTAGACTTTCCCATTCTATTGTTTTCCTCTATTTCTTTGCATTGATCACTGAGGAAGGCTCTCTTATCTCTCCTTGCTATTCTTTGGAACTCTGCATTCAAACAGGTATATCTTTCTTTCCTTTTCTCCTTTGCCTTTAGCTTCTCTTCTTTTCTCAGTTATTTTTTAGCCCTCCTCAGACAACCATTTTGTCTTTTTGCATTTCTTTTTCTTGGGGATCGTGTTGGTCATGCTTCCTGTACAATGTCATGCCCAAGCTATGGAATATTAAGGAGCAAAGCCTAGGTACCTGACCACTGTGCAGTAGCATCTCTTGTATGGACTGAGATGAGATGTCCTTCTCCCATTGCCTCATCATCTGAACATGCAAAATTATTTCATATGTTGTTGTTCAATTGCTCAGTCATATCTGATTCTATTTTACCTCATGAACTGCAGCACTCCAGAGTTCCCTGTCCTTCACTATCTCCTGGAGCTTTCTCAAGCTCATGTCCATTGAGTCGGCAATGCCATCCAACCATCTCGTCCTCTGTCATCCCTTTCTCCTCCTGCCTTCATTCTTTCCCAGCATGAGGGTCTTTTCCAATGGGTCGACTCTTTGCATCAGGTGGCCAAAGTATTGGAGCCTCAGCTTCAGCATCAGTCCTTCCAATGAATATTCAGGGTTGATTTCCTTTAGGATTGACTACTTTGATCTCCTTGCAGTCCAAGGGACTCTCAGGAGTCTTCTCCAACACCACAGTTCAAAAGCATCAATTCTTCATTTCTCAGCCTCCTTTATCATCCAAATCTCACATCCTTACATGACTACTGGAAAAACCATAGCTTTGGGACCAGATGCCATGATCTTAGTTTTGTGAATGTTGAGTTTTAATTATGTCATATCTTCACCCATTATTTTAAAAAGTTCTATAATTCTTTTCTTAAAAAGATTACTTCAGAGTACAGTGCACACTGATTTGTTCCTATCTTGCTACCCTCCTGTTGCCTTGTAAAATTCCCATCACAAGAGAGAATGTTACACTGGCCATGCCTTTCTATGATTGACTTGGTATTGTTCTTGGAAAATAGTCTTCAGTTAGATACAGAAAGAGAGGTTCTGATGGGATAATGGTTTGTAATGGTCCTGTCTAGCTCAAACAGTATCTTTGACATAGTAGAGAGGTGCATGCAGAATTCTCTCTGTTAAGACATCAAGTTTTTGACACAAGCTCACAGTGGGATTCGATGGAAATGTCCTTCTTTGTTCCCTGCCTAGCCCTGATAATCTGCCTTAGGGCTCCTCTACTTTGGTCCTGGAAATTCCTCCTGGGATCACACAGATTGTAAAGAACATTCCTAGTTACTAGCATTATCGAAACTGTGCTTGTCTTTGTTCATTTGCATGAATATATAAAAGGGAAAGCTTAACCTTATTATTTTCTACAAAGTGGCAAACCAGTCTGATGTTCTAACCAGGCAGTTTGGAGGATGGAGAATCAGGGTTAGGTGTGTGAGTGAGTTTACTGAGGGCAAATGTTGACAATGTAGATGAGACAATTTCCCCCCCAAAAAAGAATCTAAACATCAAGGCCAGAGCTGTGATGGAAAGGAAGAAATTAACTAAAAAAGGACCAAAGTAGTGGCAGCCAGGTAAATGAGCCAGTAGAACTTAGAGAAAATATCCACCGTGGTTATGATGTACAATGAATATAATTCTTATGTAGATATCTTATGTAGGTATCTTGGCTATTTCACAGCTAGAAGTTTTCAAGGCCAACTAATTTAATTTATTAAAAGTGAAAGTGAAAGTTGCTCAGTCATATCTGACTCTTTGTGACCCCGTGGACAATACAGTCCATGTAATTCTCCAGACCAGAATACTTGGGTGGGTAGCCTTTCCCTTCTCCAGGGGATCTTACCTACCCAGGGATTGAACCTAGGTCTCCGGCATTACAGATGGATTCTTTACCAGCTGAGCCACAAGGGAAGCCCATTTTTTATTATTATTGTTATATGTTAATCTATTAGGACAAAAATCATTTAAATAAATCCAAACCCCATCATCTAAGGTGCCAAAGACTTTAACTCTAAGGCATCCTAAGAAGAGGGAGATTCTTAACCAGATTTTTTTCTATGGATTGGTTGCATTGGACTAGGTTTGTTGGGCTTTCACTGAAGTAAAAGACGGTATCTGTGGGAGTGTATAACATCTTGTATGAAATATTCAAATTTTCTATTTTGAGTGAATAGGCAGATGAAGGAATAGACTACTGAAGCTTATGGAAGCTTAGTGAATAGCAATGAAGCTAGGATAGATTCATCTGGACATGCACAACAGGAGACCCCAGGCTTAGACTTTTGCCCTCAGTCACTCTAAGTAGCTGACTTCTGGCAAAGTGGTTACTTAAGAGAGCCAAACAGGAGAGTATTTTCCTCCTGAATGGTTTTCCCTTTGGCCTCATGCTGATTGGGATAATCAGGTTGCTAGGTTACTCTTTGATGTAAAAAATAAGGTCAGTGAATCACTAATGTAAGGTATGTATGGCACATG
Source organism: Bos mutus (assembly GCF_027580195.1). Taxonomy (NCBI): domain Eukaryota; kingdom Metazoa; phylum Chordata; class Mammalia; order Artiodactyla; family Bovidae; genus Bos; species Bos mutus. The sequence continues at coordinate 66,193,067 of NC_091620.1, read as the reverse complement.
TCAGTGAGGGAATGAAATGCATCATCATGTTGAAGATCAACCACCACTAAGATAGATTTAAGTTTATCAAAGGTGTTAGGAAAAGAATAAAATTCAGAGCAATTATATTCTGAAAATATTGGAAAATCAAGAAGATAAAAAAAATTCTTCAGTTTTTTAACCTGGTCCTTGATATTAGCATATGTGTCATATATAGGTGGTAGCATACTACAACAGATGCTCCCAAAAATGAAGTCTATGAAATTCCCTATGGTCTACATTTAATATCATGAATTTTCCTCAGCATTTTCTGTTCTTCCCAAATATTCACACATACTGAACTGTGTTTTAGGAACTCTTAATTTACTACTGCAACTAGATATTTGCTTGTAATTTTTTTCAGGTTAAAATGAATGGCTAAAAAGTGCCTAACAGAGCTTATCCTACAGTGAGACTAAGCACATCATCATCTTGTACTGGCTTTGGTAGAAGCAACCTCTCTGTGATTTCAATTGTTTTCTTTCGAACCTGTAACTCAAAATGCCCTGAGCACCAGCACATATTAATACATTATATTATACATTCTAGTACATGTATATATACATTCTAGTACACACAGTTCTTCAACCTCAGTGATCTCAGCCTTGTTTAGAATCTTGACATTTACTTTGTGGGAGAAATTACTGGTTCAACAAGATGCATTTCTGTTCCTTCTTAGGCTACTGAACTGACTTCATTTCTTTTTCTTTTTTTTCATTTTTTTAGTTTATATTGAAGTATAGTTGATTAAAAATGTTGTGTTAGTTTCAAGTGTGCAGAAATGTGATTCAGTTATACAAGGTTCTATTAATTTTCAAATTTTTGTTCTCATTTAGGCTTTTACAAAATATTGAGCAGAGTTCCCTGTGCTATACAATGGGTCCTTATTGGTTATCTGTTTTAAGTGTGTATATGTCAATCCAAAGTTCCCAATCTATACTTCTTTCCCACCCTTTCTCCTTGGTAACCATAAGTTCATTTTCTAAGTCTGTGTATCTGTTTCTGTTTTGGAAATAAGTTCATTTATATCATTTTTCCTTAGTTTCTGCATATAAGAAATATCATGTGATATTTGTGTTTCTCTGTCTGACTTACTTCACTTAGTATGATAATTCCCAGGTCTATCGATGTTGCTGCAAATGGCATTATTTCATTCTTTATGGTGGCTGAGTAATATTCCATTGTGTATATACACACACACCACACCTTCTTTATTCATTTAAATGTCAGTGGACATTTAGGTTGTTTCCAAGTCTTGACTCTTGTAAATGGAGTTTCTATGAACACTGGTATGCATGTTTCTTTTCAAATTAGAGTTTTCTTTAGATATATGCCCAGAAGTGGGATTCCTACATAATATGGTAGCTCTATTTTTAGTTCTTTTAAGAAACTTCCATACTGTTCTCCATAGTGGCTATACCAATTTACATTCTCACTAGCAGTGTAAGAGGGTTCCCTTTTCTCCACAACCACTCCAGCATTTGCCGTTTGTTGTTTGTAGCCTTTTTGATGATAGCCATTCAGACTGGTGTGAGATGATATCTCATTGTAGTTCTGACTTCCATTTCTCTAATAATTAGCAGTCTTGAGCATCTTTTCACGTCTCTCTTGACCATCTGTTTGTCTTCTTTGGTGAAAGTCTATTTAGGTCTTCTGCCCAGTTTTTGATTGGATTTACTTATTTTTTTGTATTGAACCACATGAGTTGTTTGTAAATTTTGGAGATTAATCTCTTGTTGTTTGCATCATTGCAAATATTTTCTCCTGTTCTGTGGATTGTCTTTTTGTTTTGCCAATGGTTCCCATTGCTGTACAAAAACTTTTGAATTTAATTAGGTTCCATTTGTTTCTTTTTGTTCAGTTTGTTATTTTGTTTATTTTTATCATTCTGTTTTGCTTATTTTTATTTCCATTACTCTAGGAGACAGATCGGAGAAGGCAATGGCAACCCACTCCAGTACTCTTGCCTGGAAAATCCCATGGACGGAGGGGCCTAGTGGGCTGCAGTCCATGGGGTCGCTAGGAGTCAGACACGACTGAGTGACTTCACTTTCACTTTTCACTTTCATGCATTGGAGAAGGAAATGGCGACCCACTCCAGTGTTCTTGCCTGGAGAATCCCAGGGATGAGGGAGCCTGGTGGGCTGCCGTCTATGGGGTCGCACAGAGTCGAACACGACTGAAGCGACTTAGCAGCAGCAGCAGCAGGAGACAGATGAAAAAAAGATTGCTGCAATTTATCTCAAAGAATGTTCTGTCTAGTTTTCCTCTATGAGATTTATTGTGTCTGATCTCACATTTAGGTCTTTAACACATTTTGAGTTTATTTTTGTGTATGGTGTTAAAAAATGCTCCAAGTTCACTTTTTAATATGTAGCTGTCTCATTTTCCCAGTACCATTTATTGAAGAGACTGTCTTTCCTCCATTCTGTATTCTTGCCTCTTTTGTTATAGATTAATTTACCGTAGGTGCATGGGTTTATTTCTTAGCTTTCTATCCTGTTCCAATCATCTACATTTCTGTTTTTTTGTACCAGTACTATACTATTTTGATGACTATGGCTTTGTAATATAGTCTGAAGTCAAGAAGCCTGATTCACTCAGCTCTGGTTTCTTTCTCAACTTTGCTTTGGCTATTTGGGATCTTTTGTGTTTCCATACAAGTTCTTAAATTATTTGTTCTAGTTCTGTGGAAAATGCCATTTTGGTAATTTGATAGACATTGCATTGAATTTATAAATTGCACTGAATAGTATAGTCATTTTCACAATATTCATTTTTTTTCAATCCAAGAACATGATATATGTTCCCATCTGTTTGTGTAATCTTCAATTTCATTCATCAGAGTCTTATAGTTTTTGGCATACAGGCCTTTTGCCTCCTTAGATAGGTTTATTCCTGTGTATTTTATTCCTTTCGATGCAATGGTAAATGAGACTGTTTCTTTAATTTTTCTTTCATATCTTTTGTTGTTAGTGTATAGAAATGCAACAGATGTCTATGTATCAATTTTGTATCCTGCAACTTTACTGAATTCATTAATGAGCTCTCCTAGTTTTCTGGTAGCATCTTTAGAATTTTCTGTGTGTACAATCATGTCATCTGCAAACAGTGACTGCTTTTCTTCTTTTCCTATTTGGATTCCTTTTTTTTTTCTTCTCTGATTGCCATGGTTAAAATGTCCAAAACTATGTTGAATTAAAGTGATGAGAGTAGCTACACTTGTCTTGTTCCTGATCTTAGAGGAAATGCTTTCAGCTTTTCATCATTGAATATGATGTGATCTATAAGTTTGTCAAGATAGCCTTTTTTTTGTTGAGATATTTTCCCTCTATGCTCACTTTCTGGACTATTTTTTTTTTTTTATCGTAAATGGGTGTTGAATTATGTCAAAAGCTTTTTCTGCACCTATTGAGATGATTGTATAGTTTTTTATTTTTCAACTTATTTTGTTGTGTTATATATCACACTAGTTGATTTGCAGATATTGAAAAAGCCTTGCATCCCTGGGAATAAGTCCCATTTGATTATGGTGTTAAGCTTCCTTTTCAGTGAGGGCTGGCCACATGTTGAAGGTTTAACTAAGGAATATGAACAGAAGTGGTATGTGTCACTTGTAGGTGAGGCCCAGAAGATCTTCCTACGTGAATTGCTCTGTGGTTTTCTGGAAACTCCTGTGACATATGAGACTGCATATTGAAGCTGGCAGAGAAACCATCAACCTAAGTCCCTAGATGAAAATTTGGGGAGAATCCATTATGTTGTTCTCCCATTTGCCAACCTGAAGAGACATTGAAATGTTATGTAAACAAATAAGTTTTGGTTGCCTTGAGTCATTGTATGTTGGGTCTGTGTATTACTGCAATATATGTTACAAAAGAATACTTTTAAGTGATGTGTTCAGTTTTTCTCATGTACATACAATCTTATCTTATAAGCAGATTGTTATGATAAATGAAAATATAGATGCATAGAGGCTCAAGGAATAGTAGTTAAGAGAATAAGTTTTCAAGGAATATTAATTACCCTTAGTAGTATGATCCTGGCTCAAAAGGAATTCTTAATAACTCACTTGTATAACATCTAGCTATAAAATGAAAATCTTTTAGTCTGTTGGAATGTTAACAGGCTTCTAAACTAAACTCCCATGCTCAATTTGAGTGGGTGACATGTTAAGAAACTTCTTTATACATGTAGTTGAAAGTTTTTATTCCTGTTTTCTCAAATAAAACTTATACAGATGACACCACCCTTATGGCAGAAAGTGAAGAAGAACTAAAGAGCCTGTTGATGAAAGTGAAAGTGGAGAGTGAAAAAGTTGGCTTAAAGCTCAACATTCAGAAAACTAAGATCATAGCATCCGGTCCCATCACTTCATGGCAAATAGATGGGGAAACAGTGGCTGACTTTATTTTCTGGGCTCCAAAATCACTGCAGATGGTGACTGCAGCAATGAAATTAAAAGACACTTGCTCCTTGGAAGAAAAGCTATGACCAACCTAGATTGCATATTAAAAAGCAGAGACATTACTTTGTCAACAAAGATCCGTCTAGTCAAGGCTATGGTTTTTTCAGTAGTCATATATGGATGTGAGAGTTGGACTGTGAAGAAGGCTGAGCGCTGAAGAATTGATGCTTTTGAACTGTGGTGTTGGAGAAGACTCTTGAGAGTCCCTTGGACTGCAAGGAGATCCAACCAGTCCATCCTAAAGGAGATCAATCCTGGGTGATCATTGGAGGGACTGATATTGAAGCTGAAACTCCAATACTTTGGGCACCTGATGCGAAGAACTGACTCATTTGAAAAGACCCTGATGCTGGGAAAGATTGAGGGCAGGAAGAGAAGGGGATGACAGATGATGAGATGGTTAGATGGCATCACCGACATAGTGGACATGGGTTTGGGTGGATTCCGGGAGTTGGTGATGGACAGGGAGGCCTGGTGTGCTGTGGTTCATGGGGTCGCAAAGTCAGACACAACTGAGCGACTGAACTGAATGGTGGCAGAGTTCTAAGTTGTCTTTTAATTACCTCAGTTCCTTGAATTCCTATCTATGTGCAATTACCTTCTCCTTGAGTGTGGGCTGCATATAGTGACTTGCTTCTAACCAGTAGAATACAGCAGAAGTAATGGGATGTCACTTCCATGATCAGATTGCAAAAATTTATGACTTCCATCTTGCTAGCACACTTATTCTCTTATTTGACTTTCAAATTCAGAAGAAGCAAGATGCCATATCAGAGAGTCCCATACCTCAAGCAATTAATTGAGAATATGCTCTAACCAAAATCAGCAGGGTACTGAGGCCCTAAGTCCAGTATGTCTGAGAAATCGAATTTTTTAAAAAAGGCCAAGTGAATGTAGTAGGTCCTTCCCCAGTCAAGGCTTCAGGTGAAACCGGAGACCCTGGACTGACCCCTTAGTTGTGAGAGAACGTAAGTCAGAGGATCCATTTAAGCTCTACCCAGATTCCTGGTCCCTGAAACAGAAATAATAAATGTGTATTGAAGTTGCTCAATTTGGAGGTAATTTCTTATGCAAACAACAGGTAATTAGTGTGTATGGGGTATTAACAGACCTTTGGACTAAATTTCATTAATTGGTCAAAATAGCTTGTCCCTCAGATAACTTTCTTCAACATTCGCAATTGAAATGATCATCCCTCTGGCTTTATTTTTTCCAGAGAAAGTGTATGGGTATTCATATATGACATTTTAATGTGTATTATAATACTTATCATGCCAGTTTTATATTAGAATATAGGCCTCTTGAAGGGAATGATGATATCTTACCTATGCTCTTTGTGTCTTCTGTGGTTTGGGTCCAATATGTAAATGTGTGTGTTCTTAGTCACTCAGTCGTGTCCAAATCTTTGTGACCCTATGGGCTGTAGCCCGCCAGGCTCCTTTGTCCATGAGGATTCTCCAGGCAAGAATACTAGAGTGGGTTGCCGTGCCCGCCTCCAGGGGATCTTCCCAACCCAGAAATTGAACCTGGATCTCCTGCATTGCAGGCAGATTCTTTACTAGCTGAGCTACCAGGGAAGCAATATGTAACTGGTATTCAGTAAATGCTGAGTACCAATGCTAAATAATAATAAATAAATACCAATAAATGCTGAAATAATTGAACTTTCTACCATTTTGGAAATCTGCATTTACAACTGATTTAGATACTACACATTTCCTCTTCTAGTAAAAAGTACCTCATTTCTGTCAAATTATGGACAGTTTATTTTTCTTTTGCAGTTAAATTTATTTTCAAATATATTCTAGAATCATCAATTGTATATTTTTACAATTTTACTAAATTTGTGTTTAGCATAATTTTCTAGGAAAATATTCCTGGAGCTTTTTCTTACTTAGATTCAACAAAGGATTAATTTAAAAAAACATGATTCAGATTTACTAACTAAATACAATTTCTTTTTTCCCCAAAGTAGCAATATAAAAAGCTTTATGATATATATAATATATATATATATAAACATTTTATAAAAATGTATAGAAATACTTAAGGATCTAGGAATCAGTTTCAAGGTAAACTAAAAGTGAAATCTTTAAAAAATTATGGTATAGATATATAAATAACCAAAGGTAGTTAATAATAGAATTATGTATATGTGTTTGTACATGACATATATTTTTATGAATATATATAAAATATATAGGATGAGTTAGAAACATTAAAATCTTACTTCTAAATAATAAAGGGATTCTTTTTTTTATATTTGCTTTGCATTTCATGTTAAATTTTATTAAAACATATTTTAATATCTTTCATTTTAGTATCCATTTTTGTCTAATTATAATCTTTTATCACAATAATAGAGGATAAAAAGCTTCTTAAGCACATAAAAATAATGACATTTTGATGAAATTCAGTTGAGCAATAGTTTTATCAAATAATATATTTCTTTTAAAAAATACTAGTAAGGAAAATACACAAATTGGATAGCATAGAAAGAAAAATATCTTAAATCATTTGTCCTACCCTTCACATAACTATGAGCAATTCTACACTTATACATGTGTTAATATAAGCTTGAAATACATACAATATGGGAAGAATAAACTTATCAATACATTATGGCAGTTAATTTATGACAGATATTCGTACTATTTCTGTAGATATAAAAAATGTGTATAAATGATGTATAGATGCTAAAACAGGGAAATTATAAAAGAAAAGGCTAGAAATCATGCTTCCAAATGAATGATACTCTTTTTGTATTAATTCTCATTCATAGGAATCTTATCATAGTCCAAATTAGATGAATGTATGAGTTGTAAAAATGTTGCAAAATTGCAACAATGTCACTGTTGTAAAAATGTCACTTTTCAAAACAATTTTGAAATACCGGCTAGTGCACTGGGACGACCCAGAGGGATGGTATGGGGAGGGAGGAGGGAGGAGGGTTCAGGATGGGGAACACATGTATACCTGTGGTGGATTCATTTTGATATTTGGCAAAACTAATACAATTATGTAAAGTTTAAAAATAAAATAAAATTAAAAAAAAAAAGAGTCACTCAGTAAGTGCCATAAAACATTAGATCCTCCTTTGTGAATAACCAAACCTACTCGGTATTGATCAAATTTTGCCAAGATTAAGGAAGGCATTAACATAAAAGTGCCATAGCTTCTTAAGGCAATTTCAGAAGATAAGTTAAAAACCTTTATTGAACAGTGGTATAATTATTGAAATAAAGTCTAATAGCCTTCCATGACAATTGCTCCATGGAAGACAGAATTGCTTTTTTGATTGTATACATATCAGTATTTTTGCTTAAAACATTCTAACAATATTTTTCCATCTCTGCTTGCTTGTATAGAACTATATAATGGATACATGTAGGCATAAATTTGTTTATTTGGTTGCTTCACAGATCAATTCTATCATACTCTCTCCAAAAGTTGTTTGAATACTAAATTTAAATATTAATAATAGAAATCATTAGCAGATATTTGAATATATAACTTTCAAAAATAAAATAATTTAAACTTATCCTTACTGCTAGAGGAAGAGAATCTTTAAATAAAGTGTCATTGAAAGGCAATAAAGAAGAGAGAAAATTTAATAATATCTCATCTATTCCATTTTAGAGATGAGAAGATTAAGACTTAGAGGAGTTAAAAGATTTTCACAGAGAATATAAAATCTTCCGGATGTAGAAGATATCAAAGTGACATGATCTTTTGGACCACAGAAATAGTAACTAAATTCCTTAGGTTTCTATTAGATGACATAAGAAAGGTAAAAATCAATGATAATGTTTTGGGACTTACATATATCAAGTTATCCTAAGATATTAACTCTGTCATTGTTTTGATGTTTAGAATATTTTACTGCATTTAGCAACCAGCACAAAATGAAAAGTGCTAAATGCTTACTCTTCACATTTTAATTGCTACAACCCTTATTTTTCCAAGCAGTCAGTCATTGTATACCTGGGCAATCTGAGCTGACAGCCTTATCACTAGGCTTTCTTTCTCCTGTACATGCTAAAGAAAACAGTAAGATGTCCTTTCTTTTAATGAAAAATTCCAAGAATCTAACGTTTTCATTTTCTGATGATATTTGGTAACTCCTCTCAGAACAAATAAATTTGAAGAGGTATTATTTATATAACAGGAATTCCAAACATATTTTAATTACCTTTTGAATTGCACAAAAGGTAATCACACACTCTTTCCTTTTCCTGTAAACCATTTTTAATTGACTGGGTACAGAACCAATAACTCAGAGCTTATTAGCAAAAATAAACAAGCAATAGCACTAAATGGGGAAGCACGAGATGGCATCTACTGAGGGAAATAATTGCAATATTGGCTTATGTTCATTTGGGTCCTTGCACAAAGGTTTACCAAGAATGCATGATACAGGGAGCAGGATCGAATGTGTGTTGTTCTAGATGGAATTCCTTCCTTTCATTTCCTTTTCTGATGCTTCTCTTCCATTTTTTCTTCTATACATTCAACCTATATTTTCTGGCCCAAGTCGGCTGAAATTACAATCAAAAGGCACAGTTCAAATAATAAAAAAATTATCTTGCTATACATTTTTTTCAGCAGAATTCTGGGAATGCCAGCTCACTTCTGGGTTCCTTCCCCTATCAGTAATGCTTTCAACAATATGACAGGTGACTAAGATACAAACCCTACAGCTGGCTGCCTGAGTTAGTTCAGTTAAACCTCTCTCTGTCACAGTCTCCTTATGTATACAATAATACAGACTTAATAATGATAAAACAATCTTACATCATAGAATTCCTGTGAGGATGAGTTAATGCACATAAAATACTTAGATTGATGCTTATGACAGAGTAAGAACCAGAAAATGTTAGCAGTTGTTATTGTTGTTGACATTTTTTTCTATATACTTACACATTCGGAGTGTGTTTCATGTCTACTTCTGTTAGCTGTGCATCTCCTTATTTTGGACTGTATCTCTTTAGGGACTTCCTTGATAGCTCAGTTGGTAAAGAATCAGCCTGCAATGCAGGAGACCCTGTTTTGATTCCTGGGTTGGAGAGGTCTGCTGGAGAAGGGATAAGCTACCCACTCCAGTATTCTTGGGCTTCCCTTGTGGCTCAGCTGGTAAAGAATCTACCTGCAATGTGGGAGACCTGGGTTCGATCCCTGGATTGGGAAGATCCCCTGGAGAAAGGAAAGGCTACCCACTCCAGTATTCTGGCCTGGAGACTTTCATGAACTGTACAGTCCATGGGGTCACAAAGAGTAGGACACAACTAAGTGACTTTCACTTTGACTTTCATATCTCTTTTATACCACTAGTTTAACTTAATATTTCAACTTCTTGAACTCCCCATACAGTATGATCCCTGCTACTGTGTAACATTCTGATTCCCCTCTTACATCTCATCAACTAGGATTCAGCTAATAAACCTCAATTTGTTTTTTCTCTCAAAGTAGTTTCTTCTTCTGTTTGGGGCACTTCTCAGTGTGTCAGGCCTGAGCTGTGACTCCAGTATACTTAGCTATTATCTTTATTGTGAGATGTTAAGATGTTCACATGGAGAGCTTAGTGGGACAGGTGTACAAATCCCTGATTTCCCATTTTGACTAAACTGAGTCTGACTACTATTAAACCTTTTAAAAGAAAAAAATAAATAGAAGTTCATATGTATGCACAATCTATATCTGCTGACAACTCCTTCTATAAGTCAGTTTTGTCCTATATTTCTACTTGGAAATAAATCATATATGATTATCAGATCATTTATTTTCACATGAAAAGTGTCTATGTGCTTAGTTTTAGTGCAGAGAACAGCTGGTCCTTCCTCATCGAAATGTTGTGAGAGTTAAACAGTTTAAGGTATATAAAAGCCTCTATTATATTGCTACTAGAACTCCTCAAGATGTCATTTCAGAAGTTTAAGATCTCAATATGGCAAAAAATATTTTGGAATGAAGGTTTGAAAATTCACATTCACAAGATGTTTTTTATTGAAGTATGGTTGAATCACATCCATAAGGTTTTAAACAGTTCAACCTATTGTTTGTAGTGAAATGCCCTAATTACAATTTGGAATTCTCAGATTATGAAATATATACCCAAATAATAATAGCATTTACATGCAAGTTATATTTTTTAAAAATACTTAACCTTCTTCAGTTTTGCGTTCAGTTTGGAGCTTTGACTCTTGAAAATATTTTTCAAAGACGTGTGACAATGAGTTGTTTTTGTGACCTTTATGAATTTATTTTATTATTACAATCTCTAGCTTATCTCTCAACCATACATATACAAAGATGAACACACATTCTAACATAGAGCTGTGCTATTCTTCTGTATTATTATTAGCTACAATCATAATTTTGTAACTGCAGCATCTGTAGATTTTTTTTCCTGTCTTTGTCCAACATAAATAATTTTCTCTTACTGATAGTCTGAGAGTACTACAATACAAGTTTTAAGTAATCCTAGTTCTACTTCCTATATCCATGATTCTGTGGCATAACAATTGTATTTTATTAAAAAAATCAGCTTTCTGGGAAACTGAAAACACTTATGAATGATAATACACTTTTCTATTTGTAAAACAAACCTTGAAAGTCTCTAAAGCCTGGAGTTCTAGCAATTATTAGATCACAGTTACACTTTGTCAAGACTAAATGTCTTACATCCTTGCTGGAAGAGAGGAAAACCCTGGGATTACAATGTATTTGAACAAGAAGGTGCTAACTTTGCATTATTTTCCATTCTTCTTCCTGTCTTTGTCAGGAGGATGGATCCATGCTGTGCTATTCTCTATTCTGGTTGCCACCTTTGTCATGAGAATGAGACACCAGAAACAGAGTGTTTCCTGTGAGATATAATAGCATGCTTTCCTGCTCACACCTCTCAGGATGTTGTATTTCGTTAGGTTAGAGCCTCTGAATCCCTTAGAGCATCTGCTCAACATTCATCATGCAAGGTGTCCTTTTTGCTTGTCTTCCTTGTAAAAGTATTTGATAATCTTGGTCAGTTGTATAGCCCTCTCTTTCTCAAATAGAACTCTTAAAAAACTGTTATAATTTTTTTTTCTTTATCAGGTCAAACAAATGTATGTTACAATTTGTGGTATATATTAATAGAAACATACATATGATTTAATTGTTTTTAAGAATACCTATCACTTAAAAATATTTCAGTGATCCAGTTACACATAGGAGTATACAGGAAGTAGCTGCTGTTTTGGGGAGAAGAGATGGTAAAATGAGCACTTAAAAAGAGCTTATTCCCTTGAAGATATATTTATTCTGTATTTAGAAAATTTCACCTTTAAAATTTTCACTTTGTTTGGGCACCTATTTTTAAATTACTCTTAAATTTGTCCAAGCCTTGTCCAGGCTAAGTTGTAAATACTGCATTGTATTTTAAGACCATACTTTGGGCACACATGTGAAAAGAAACTTGCAGATATACATCCAAGTAAATACTTTTTTTTTTTTTACAAATGTTGAAAACTACTGAGTCAGTATTGTCAGAGGAGTGTGTAATTTCCTCAATTCTGTCTCATCACAACAAAAATTTGAAGCTAAGGACCAGTGTTACAGCCCTCGAACAGACCAGTATTACAGCTCTCGGATGAACCAGTGTTACAGCTCTGTGTTACAGCTCAGTTTTATTTAGAAAATTAAGGAAAATACATCCTCGAGGTGTGAGGGCATGCCGACCCAAAAGACCAAAAGATGTGAAGAGAAGAGAGAGACATCCCTGGCCCTTTGGCTCCTTTTTTTATGTTTTTTTCTCCTCCCCCCGAGTCTGCCCTATGTAAATTGGGCTAGCCAGGAATGCTGTTTGTTTTACTTGAGGTTCTCACTCTGGTCCTGGGACATTTCTTTGTTCTATTTTCACAGGCTTTTCCTTTCCTTGTCTTTTAGCCACTGCCATTCTGGACTCCCTTTTACTATTCTAACTACCTAACAGTATGATAGAGCTCTCTATGAAGTTACATTTCTCAGTACAGACAGAATTTCAGACCCATACAGGGTGAGGGAAGAGAACAGGATAAGCAGTACAAGAAGATGACATGTTTAGTCTCACTGTAAGATAAGCTTTATTAGGAACTTTTCAGTCATTCCTTTTAACCTGGAAAAAACTACAAATAAATATCTAGTTGCAACCCACTCCTGTACTCTTGCCTGGAGAATCCCATGGACTCAGGAGCCTGGTAGGGTGCAGTCCCTGGGGTCGCTAAGAGTTGGACACGACTGAGCGACTTCACTTTCATTTTTCACTTTAATGCATTGGAGAAGGCAATGGCAATCCACTCCAGTACTCTTGCCTGGAGAATCCCATGGACGCAGGAGCCTGGTGGGCTGCCATCTACGGGGTCACACAGAGTCGGACACGACTGAAGTGACTTAGCAGCAGCAGCAGCAGCAGCGGTAGTAATTTAAAAGTTCCTGACACACAGGTCAGTTATATGTGAATATTTGGGAGCCTAACATAAAAATGCTTTCAACTCCATTATTTATTCACTTCCATTGGGTGCCAGGTTAGCCTAAAAGAAGTGGGAATAGCCAAATTCTGATTTTATTACCTACAAAACTGAAGTGATTGAGATTTGAGATACAATGTGCTTGTGCCTCAAGACTCAAGAATGAATATCTTTAGCAGAACTTGCAAGCTGGTGAGTTGTGAAGTCATTCTCATACTGAAAGTTATTTTTGAAGGGTGGTTATGTACCTCAGTGGAGGCAACTGATCCTTTACTCCAGCTCACATCAGAAGGTTAGAGCCCTTTAAAAGCTGTTATGAGCCCTTTCAAAACTTCTAGCTTTCAAAGATCCCTTGCAAAGCTTCTAGCTCAAAGTTTTGCCAATAGCCAGTTTTTAGTTGAGAGAGCTTCATACCCAGGGGCTCTGAGGATCCAGTCTTAATCTCAGGGCTAACAGGTCATTCATTCACTTCAAGATCAGAGCTTCCCCAAAAGTGGGGCAGCCATCCTTCCCTGGGGTATATATGGTTGGGACTAGTTCTAGAGACTGGGGTCAAGAAAAACTGTCCAGCTTCTTTGCAGAGCCACCAACAGTGGTGTCTTAAAGCTACTCAGAGCATAACTCCATCAATACTTTGTTTCCCTAGGATATTGGAGCTTGCTATCCAGATATTTAATTACCTGAGGGACAGGACTCCAGTTATTCTTCTAAGAACAGGAAGGATCATCTAAAGGTAATTTGATTTTTATATATATGTAGCTAGAAGAGACCATTAGATCACTCTTTGTCAGAGGTATAAAGAAAATAAAAGGTAGCTTTTCTTCCTAAAAGCGATTTGTTTGAAATGTATGCATATGTCTGTGTGGTTACCGGATTACAGTCTGTTCTGTACTAGCTGTAAATTCCGCTAGCCCACCTCCCCTGTTTCTCTGCTTCCCATTGTGGCTCCCATGTCTAACACAGAACCTGACACAGAGATGGACTAACAAACATTTGTGGAATTAACAAATGAATGAAACTACTCATCGTGATGTTTTTCCCTTGCTATGTTGTGAAGTATTTGGTACCATCTCTAACTAGAGAGGAAACAAATATCCAGCTAATTTCTATTGTGGTATTCTTTCCTGGTATCACTTCCTAGAAGCAGAAAGCTATTCAAGACTCAGATTTATTCAACATGTGAATAAATACTTTAGGAGATAATGTGACTTAAGTCTATTTTTAAATCAAATAGACCCATCAGTATTTATTATAGCATATCCAATTGTGTTCCCCAAAATACCAGTTCTCCAGGATTTGCTAGATAACATGTGGAAAAAAATGAAACTTATGTGAATTTAGAACCACTGAGACAAACAAGTTTCTTTATGAAAGTACTTTCCATAGCCGTTGGCAAAGTATTAGTATACTGGAATATAGTATGCTGGTATCTCAAACTTATTTGACCAGAGAGTTTTATTTTTATAGCAACTTTCCTAATGCTTATTATACTCCATGTTGTAATATTAGATTTGAAAACATTTAAAAATTTCTTTTTTTTTCATCCTTTTTTCTTTATTCTGCTCCTTGGCACTTACTACGTTATTCTGTCTTCCTGCTCACTTATCCATTCTTCTGCTTAAATTCCAGAAAATTAGTATAAAGCAATTGATTATGATATGATAGAAATTTGTGCATTTTAAAGGTTTCCAAAATATGAAGTCTTATTTTCAATCAGATTGTGAGCCAGAGAGTGATTAAATCTTCCTCATCCTTGTTGCAAACATCCTAGCATTTTCTACTACTTGGCACATAGCAAATGTTCACTAAGTATTTGTTTAATAAATGAGGCAATAAGAGCTATATTATACTAAAATGTTTGCTATATTGAATGTAATAATTATTCTGAATTAGCAATACCTTTTGACAGTCTGAGACTATTAATATATGCCAATGGAAATATGTGTTGTTAAAAGTTTTAAAAAATTGTCAAGTCAGGAAGAAAAATGTGTATGCACATTTTTTTTCTACAGAAAAGGAAAGAGTAGAATACATTTATTGTACCAAACTGTACTGACAAGTATCAGTTTAAAAATAATCAATGTATAAAAGAATAATAATACAGAATTTTGACAAAGAAGTAGGATAGGCCTCTCTGGAGATTCTATATTGTCTTAATTTACATAAACCAGATTCTTAAGAGTATTATTATATTTTCCTATGGAATAATTTAGTGAATTTGGCTTATTAGTTTTTGTTCAGGTCTATGGA
This sequence comes from Bos mutus, assembly GCF_027580195.1. Classification (NCBI taxonomy): domain Eukaryota; kingdom Metazoa; phylum Chordata; class Mammalia; order Artiodactyla; family Bovidae; genus Bos; species Bos mutus. The sequence goes on along the minus strand of NC_091620.1, from coordinate 66,177,848 downwards.
GTTTACCATGCTGACATAGCTCTGTTTAACGACTGGCAAAATTTCAGAGATTAGGTTGTTACATTCTTCAGATTAGACCCAGGAGCTACCCATCGCTGGTTGGGAAAATATACCTATACAGTGTTGAACCAGATCACAGTAATGACTATCACTTCCCAATAATCAGTATCAAATGTGGAGTCAGGAAATGATTATGGCAAGAAGTTACTAATTATGTTTATAAAGTTTGTCCCCCAAAATTTGGGAATGCATCTAAGCATCCCTAATTTTCCTTAATATACAGCAACAGAGTCCTAAATATAGGTGTTTAAAGATTTAGTAGGAAGGCCCTTCATAAGCTGCTGATTTTTCATTTTGGAGACTGTAATAAGCAAAGAAGATCCCAAGTATCCTATGTTGCCTTAGTTAGTTGCTGAGGACAAATGTAGTTATATTTAAATACTTTGTATAATGTGCTATACAAATAAAGTTTTTTTAGAATGAATTCATATAGATGGTTACTGGATGCTTTATATTTATAAGCTATGCATTATATTCTGTGGGAGAAGGGTAATTTATCTATCTATCGCTTTTCTTTTTTCCCAAGGGACATCTAAGGCTTTGACTTCTGCTTTAATCCTCTTTGAAGCATAAACCTGGGGAATATTGTAGTGTGTACCATATGCAAGATAAATCAGATTCCTACTGAGGTGATATATAATGAATGAATTATGCACCTATATTTGGGGTGTCTAAACTTTTCACTGAATAACCTGTAAATGATGAGTAGTCAGCTACATCACAGATGGGATTTAGTTCCATACCTCTGAGAGGGTTATGAAACTAGCAAGATAGAAAAGCTGATGGGACCCTGAAGCTGATGGCTTCTGTGAGCCAAAGTGGTCGTTATCCATTAGACTTCATCCTTTGTGATCACATACATCCCAACTTGGAGATATTGGGTCATTGAGCAGCTATTTCTGGGAGTCATGAGCCTCTGCTCTATGTTTCCTGTGCATGCTGGGTTGTCTATCTTGTGTGCTTTCTTAGAACCTATGCAAAGACAAGTCACTGAATAAAGCCTATTTTGTCTCGATTTTAATGAAGAGTTCAAGCTCAAGACCACTGTTTTTGGTCAAGCAAAGTGAATATTGTCCTGTGAAAAGATCTAAAATATGGTTGTTTTAAAATGTTCCCTTTAAAGTTTCAGCTGAACTTCTGGTATTCTAGGATTTAATAAAGACGAGTGTAATATTCAGGCATTAGTTTCCTAGGGCTCTTGTAACAAATCGGGTAGTTTATAACAACAAGACATCACGGTCGTCTGCCTCTTCTGGAGGCCAGAAATCTAAAATGAAGGTATTGGCAGGGCCATGCTCCCCCTTAAGACTTTAGAGGAGGATTCTTCCTTGTTTTGTTCCCATCTTCTGTTGGTTATGGGCAATCCTTGGCATTCTTTGGCTTGTATATGCATCCTTCCGACTTCTGTTTTCTTCTTTACATAACATTATTCTGTGCGTGTGCTGCCTGTGTTCAAATTTCCATTTTCTTATAAGGGCACATATCATTGTGTTAGGGTGAGCCTAATCTTTGTATGATCTCATCTTAACTTGATTTCATCTGCAAAGACTCTATTTGTAAATATGCTCCAATTCATAGGTTCCAGGGGTTAGGACTTGAGCATATCTTTTTAGGAGTACCCAATTGAATTCATAATGATTCATCATACAATGAATTTCAGTCACAACCCTTTTAGCATTGTTTTATCCTTAATTGCTTGAAGTATTTATTCATTTAAAAATATTTATTGAGCAGGATACATTTTTAGGTGTTTTTAACAAAGTAGCAAATAAAACAGACATTTGCCCTTACCTTCATGGAGCTTGTATTCTAATAAAGGTGCATAGGAATTATATAAATAACTAGACAGAGAATGTGTGAGATAGTGATGTGTTAGAGAAAATAATAAAGCAAAGAAGAAAGACCAAGGCATGCCAGGAAGAGCTTTCTATTTTATATAGAGTGATTGGAAAAAGTGCCACCAATAAGACACTCTTTGAATGAGGTAAAAGATCATGAGAGTTGTGAGCAGAAGAATGACAAGATTTAAATTATATTTTAAACAGATCATGAGGCTTTTATAGGAATAGAGTACAGGAGGGCACAGAGACTATAATTATTAGAAGACAAGTACCCTATCCCACCCTATGGTGAAAGTGGGATGAGCAGGCAGAAATATATGGGAATTGAATATCTAAAAGATAGTAAGTTCTTCCCTGGTGGCTTAAGAGTCTGCCTGCAATACAAAAGACCTGGGTTTGATCCCTGGGTCGAGAAGATACCCTGGAGATGGGGATGGCAACCCACTCCAGGATTCTTGCCTGGAGAATTCCATAAACATAGGAGCCAGGCGGGCTAGAGCCTGGGGTTGCAGAGAGTAGGACACGACTGAGCAACTAACACACACACACACACAATGGCTTTGAATAAACAAGTAATGGAGGTGATGAAAAGTGGTGGGATTCTGATTATGCTCAAAGTATTGAGCCAAAAAGGATTTCCTGATGGAGAGAATGGCTATAAGATTTTTGAGCTGATCAACTCAAAGTATGGAGCTGCCATTCACTCCAACTCTTTGTGATCCCATGGACTATACAGTCCATGAAATTCTCCAGGCCAGAATACTGGAATGGGGAACCTTTCCCTTCTCCAGAGGATCTTCCCGACCCAGGGGTCGAACCCAGGTCTCCCGCATTGCAGGTGGATTCTTTACCAGCTGAGTCACCAGGGAAGCACTTTTCAAGATGACAAGACAGTAGGAGCCAACTATGCATTAAGTATGTGCGTTTATGAGAGAGAAAGAGCCTCCTCTCTGCAGAAGTTAGAGTTTCATTCTACTCCCATTGAATGTGGGCTAAATTTAATGATTCACTGCTAATAAGTAGGGAGAAGGCAGTGGCACTCCACTCCGGTACTCTTGCCTGGGGAATCCCATGGATGGAGGAGCCTGGTAGACTTCAGTCCATGGGGTCGTTTAAGAGGTGGACACGACTGAGTGACTTCACTTTCACTTTTCACTTTCCTGCATTGGAGAAGGAAATGGCAACCCACTCCAGTGTTCTTGCCTGGAGAATCCCAGGGATGGTGGAGCCTGGTGGGCTGCCATCTATGGGGTTGCATGGAGTCAGACACGACTGAAGTGACTTAGCAGCAGCAGCTAATAAGTAGAGCATAGAAAGGGAAAAGCTAGTAACCTTACAGTGGAGAAATCAGGCAGGTATTGCCTTAACTAAATGATCAAAGTTAACATCCCCAGTAATAAGACATGCTGACATCATTTCCTCTTTGTTATGTTATTATGATTAGGGTTCAGGAACTAAGGGGAAGTGAAAGAAGTAGAGGTATTTTCTAATTTAAAAGATGCTGTGATTTCTATGAAGACTGTATGCACAGACTTGTTTTTAAGGTTGAGAATCACAGACATTGTTTGATCCAAAGTCAGTTTTAAGATATAGGCATTTGGGGATACCAGAGCTCGAAGAAGATAGACACACAAATAATAAAACCTTTCCCTAGTTTACTCAACCTTCACTGAAACTCTTCTGGTTCTAGTGGTCATAATATCTAAGAGATTTCTGTGGTCTCTGTGCCTGCAGTGTAGTTTTAAGATTGTATGTTAATATAGGCATATATATGTTAACCTAGGTGGAAGGTTTTTTTTTTTTTTTTTTTTTTTGATACATAAAGGTCATTTTCAAAGACCTTCGGTAACTAAAAAATAAGCTGCAGATCTAGGACATACGACTTGGTTTATTTTACAAAAATTCTGCCTCAGTGTTTCCATTGTAGGAGCTTGCAGTTGCTCTGCTAGAAGAGAAGGCCTTGCTCAAAATCGAGCAAAGTGCACACTGATAAAAATAAGACAACTACTCATAGATCTAAACATGTCAGTTAATGGCCTGGATGCCATGCTGATTTTAAAGGCCAGAGAGTCTTCTGTGTCTTATACATTTGACAATTCTTATGTTTTATTTATTTTGGTTGGCATGTGGATTATAGTACCCTTTCAGTATGTGTTACTTTGAAATGATGAATTAACATAATGGGCTAGATTGTACGCCTTTCATTTTCAAGCCCATTTTACAGATTTAGAAACTAAGAGTTGCTGACAAAAGGGCCAATGGTGATTGCAATTGTGCAGTCAGAAAGGGTTCACAGGACATTGCTCACCCAAATCTTAGATGAATGAAGAAAACAAAAGTTGTAAAGCAGGGAAGGACAGACAGGGAGGAGAGACATGTCAGAGGTTTACTTAAAGTTTCTTTTTTATCCCATATGCTAAGTGCTTGCTTATGAGAGAGCTTTTGTGTCCACCCCCTTTAACAATATGCATTATGACCTCTTATGTTGCTCCCCAATTTTCCCCTGTACAAATAATCTCATATCATGATAGATAATGAGGAAGAACACTCTGAAAGATCATCATGTATTAATCACTTTAGTTGTTTTAATATAGGTAAAATGGAAGTTAGTCTTTGAATGTATTGCTAGAATCTCTGATTCCCCCAGTGACCATGGATGGGTGGTGAGGCATCCTGAGCGTTGCCAGCCCCTCATGGGCTGCGTGATCATTTTTGTCTTGCTTCATAAGAGTGAAGTCTTCTAAGTTCATTAGAGGAGAATTTTTGTATTCAACCAAAATGAACTCAGTTTACAATTAATGCTTGGTAATTAACCCATGCACATTTTCCTCTTTTACCCTAAAACATATTCTACTAGGTAATAAAAAGGTATTTTTTCTCCTTCAGGCATCATATCTCTATAACCTGCCTCTTGGCCTTAGAGAAGGCACTGTAAATGGAAGAGGGAGTCTCCTCATTTAATCTGATACATCAGGTCATCATCAAAATATTTATTTCCTGATCTTCCCACATAGCAGGTGACTAAAGGTTAATAAGAACGCATGGAAAATAATTAAGGATGAAAATATATACAATAAAATTCAAAACAAATTAGAATAAATAAAGTTTAGTGTGACTGTTAGGTTAAATTGTCTTGATGCTCACTCCAATTATAAAATGTTGTGGGTTTTTTTTTTTTTTTCTTTTCTCTTTTGAAGGACAGAGAAGCTTGATAGATACAGTGAAACTATTCATTACTGACATATCTAGGAAATAATTTGAAGAAAAAAATACTGAAAACAATAACCAATTTTCTTAAGAATTAAGTTTCATTGCCCTTACCTATGGGCAATGCCATAGGCAGATAACATTTTGCTGCCATTTTCATTTTATTTCTTTTTTTAAATTATTTCTTAGATTTATTATTGTTTGTTTAAATTTAGAACTATGTCATCTGTAAGTTTAGGGAATCAAATGCAAAATGGCCAAAATAGAAACTTACTTCTTTTTTTTTTTGTATGAAATAAGTCTAGAGAGAGGTAATTCAGAATGTGTGGGGCAGCTTCAGGAAATACTTGGGGATCCAGACTCCTGTGTGCTTTTAACATGAACTTCAGCTTGTGGCTTCTACTTTTTAGGTCTCAGTTTGGCTGGTGAAGTTCCAGCTTTCTGAAGTACGCTGCATTCCAGCAGGAAAGAGGAAGGCAGGCAGTCAGAAAAGGGCAGATTCCTCACTTAAGAAAACTTCCTGGAAGTGAAAAACATTTTCAATGAGTTCTATACGTCAAAATATATTCATCTCTAAGAGGGGCCTGAGTCTTTTTATGTTTTAGCTGTGGTGCAACTAAAAATCAGACATTGCTGTTATCAAGGAGGAAAAGGAGAAGATACTGAAGACAATTTATGTTCTCTGACATGCTGAGGGTATTAGTGTGACTAAGAAGACATTCTATGGTAAGAAAAATGCATTTATGTAGAGTTTGTAAATCATTGAAAGACAAAGTTTAGGTGACTGTATTAATGCTACAGTCTATAAGGGTAAGATATACAAAATTTATAAGATAATAGGCACCAGTACTGATTTTATCTAAAACTATGAAATCAAATCAGTATCTACCCATGTTCAGGTAAGCTAAAAATTCAAGAACCCTGATAAAAGTATCAGCTCCCTTAATTTTTCTGCAAATTATAATCTTCTGGAATAGTTTTCCCATGTGTCAACCTTGGATGCTGACAATCTTGAAAAATAATTAAATGTTACATGAAATTCAGATTGAAGGTGTATCTCACCTGAGAACAAAATCATTCTAATTTTAAACTCTTCTTAGAAGGGAACAATAAAGAAGTGTCATCCGTAAAAGAATGTGTCTTTTGTTCTTTCGTGAAGTTTCTTGGACATCAAACAAGCTTTTCTGAGCATTCTGAAAAATTGAGTGTAGATTAATAAAAACATATGAGTTAAATTGCCCTCAAAGTACACAGAGGCTTAAAAAAGAAATAAAACTGAGCAAAAGAAATGTGACATTGGTCTTATGCCAAGCTGATTTTTACATGTTCCCTATGGGAAGTATGTTGCTTTGCTTCATCTACTCCCTCATGCTTGCACTCATATCAAACGTTTATGGAGCACCTTTGATTAGCTGGGCTCTTTTCTAGAAGCTGGGGACTGCAGCCAGGGAGACTTGGGATTTAATATAATCCAGCAGGAGGACAGAGCCTAAATAAGTAATTAACTGCAGTTGTAATTAATTACAAAAGAGACATGTAGGGTGTAAAGAGAGCATATGAAACTATATAACAATGTAAAAAATTTAGGAAAGGAAAAAAACTGATTAGGAACAGCATGAAGTTGATGAAATGAGTATATTTACAATCATAGGCTTATTGTAGACTTTATGGTTAAGCTGAAGAAACTGTGTGAAAAATGAAAATAATAAACTAATGACATTTGCAGGAGTGAAAAAACTTACATCTGTTTTCCCCAATCAGTTGCATCAATCAAGATATCTTTATGTCTAATTTATAAGGGGAATATTTGGAAAGCAGAAAGACCACAGAGGAATAATCTCCTAAAATCCTATCCCCCTCCTTGATTGATAATGCTATAAACAGTTTGTTGTTACAAACTGTTTAACTTTGCAGCATAGTTCAAATCATATATATTTTTTTCCTCTTTGTAAGACTCAAATGTAAGTTCCAAGGAAGACTACAGACAATATTTTACTTTGGTAATCAAAGCAATACTGATAAATTGCACCTTTGACAGTTGATCAGGCATCAATCAAAGTTATTATACATACTCAGTTTGTAGGTGGAATTACAGTGATGGCCATTAAGGAGACGGGGTATGGTGAAGGAAGGGCTTTATAGTGTTTCATGGCCTGCTAAGTTACCAGGGACAAAGGCTGAAATAATATTCTATTTATCGTTACAATAACTCATCAAAAATGTAACATCTTGTTGCACTTGATCTCAGACTATTTAAAAAATAAACAGGATTAAAAATTTGTTACAAAATGAATTTTCCTTCTTTTGCATTAAATACAATCTATTTTTCTTTGTTTCTCTCTCATTCTCTACATTCATCATTATTACTAGACCCTACTGTGGAAATACATCATGGTAATATATCAGGTGTTACGATAAGAGTGTATCTGGAATGACTTGCCGACGTTTGCTTTAGAGACTGGTGACATAGAGGTCAATTGTAATAATTGATGCTGCCCTATTTGACACAAATAAAAGATTCATGTAATGATACAGTGGGAAAACAGAAAGGAGTTTGAACCATGGACATGAAACAAGAGCTGGAGAGGAAATGAAAGAATCCTTAGAATTGTGGAAGGAACTAAACAGTTGATTCAAGGTCAGAGAAGATGCAGTCTGTAAAGCTAATCTCAGACTATGGAAGTCATGGGGATGGGGGTGGGAAGGAGAGTGTTATAGATACAAGACAGCATCCGTGTAGGTCCATAGATAGCAGCTACAAACTCCAAGAGGATATTCACATAGACCATGATGTGTGCAGATATGCCCTCCACAATCTTTCCTGGTATCTTCAAACCCATCAGTTATTAATGTCAGAGGCAGCTCCCTGCTTTGAGATTTCCAGAGAGGTGGGAAGGGAGTGTAGCAAAACAAGTAGAGCAGATAGTCAGAATTTCAAATGCATCACATACCGTTTTTCCAATGTAGATTCTAGTGATAAACCCAAGGTGGACTTTAGGTTGTCCATCTGTCTTATATCTAAGACATAAACTCTCCTTCATCAGTGAAACTTGGTAACGGGCAGTGGATTTTACTGGAGGACGCTAGAGAACATAAGTTAGAACCTTTATCAAAAGCCTAGTGATAAGAAGTGCAGTTGTGAAAAATTGAAGAATTCAGTTTGGCTCATTGGTATCTTTCCAGTCAGATGTCTGTGTGCTAGAACATCATTATTTGGCTCTTGGGCGAATGTGGCTTTTAAAAGACCACAAGTCAACATTTAAGGACATGACTAACAGTCAACAAGAATTTGTGGCTTCTGCTGAAGGAGTAACTTCTGAAACTCTATGAAAAGAAAACTCCCATTTTCAGATGCTCAGAATGCTCCACTGCAAGTGAAATTGATTGTATGTATTTTAAGGACAATGGGAAATTTAAAGCTCATTACATTCCTCTATTTGCATTGGCTTCCGGGAAGCTCACTGCCAAATTTGTCATCCACCTCCAGCAGATGCAGAGGCCAGAAGTCCTTTTCTTCATACTAGTCTAGCCTACAGCTTTGCTGATATCTTATCATTATTTTCCCTTTGTTCCAGTTTCCTCTCCCATTAAAAAAAAAAAAAATACCTTCTCCAATGATATTATTGATCCAAGTGAAATATAAACAAATGCATGATTACAAGATATGAAACTTCTCTATAAAGAGTAAATTCAGTAAATCTCAAAGATTAGTTTACATTTTACGGTCTCATTGGAAGGAAAAGATTATTGTCTATCTCATTTAGTATGTTAAATGTTTTATTTACAAATGATGTAATAGGAAATTATACCTATGTGTACAGGTCCACAACATCTTATCCCAACTCTAAAATAAAATACACTTGGAAAACTTTTTCTTTTCTATTTTGCAGTGAGTTTGTTAGAAAACATGACCCAAATCAATTTAAAACTAAAGCTCTTAATTTATCCAGTGTGTATTTAGGCAGTGTGTACACACTCTTTAGTTTCTCTGAGTAATAGAGTGTGTTTGACTCCAGGACGCTGTTTTAAGCCTGTGCTATGGCATGTATGGGCACACTATTTCTTTTATAAAGTCATAAAAATTATAACTGATACAAGTTATTTTGCATAAGGGATTGTGGGTTTGTACACAAATAGAATATTACTGTGAAGTTTCTGAAGACTACTGTTGTCACACGCTGAGAGCAATCTGAAGGGGGAGCTACCCTCCTCCTTATTTTTCTCTCCTTATTTTTAAGTCATGATAATTTTTAAGCAAAAGAAAGACCAGGAACTTTTTTCAGCATTCAAAGGATATTGTTCTTGTCTAGTTCTATGGCTTTAAAGACCACTTACCTTTCAGTATCCATAAAAACACCATACTTAACTTTTCATTGGGAGGACATGCTCCATTGTGTCTGTTTTGGTCATGAGATACCTGGTCCATGCAGACCAATCAGTCCAGTCAAATGTAGACCAGAAAGAAATAGCAATACAATCATAAGCCATAAATCAGTTGTCCTGTAGTGATTAACTGCTAAACTTCTACCAGTGGTGCTAACAATTTTCTAAGAAATGCTGTTACTATATAAGGAAACTTAAAGAGACATAATACTACAGCCATGCCATGCAGTGCGTGCGCTCAGCTGTGTCCAGCTTTTTGTGACCCCATGGACTGTAGCCCAGCAGACTCCTCCGTCCATGAGATTTCCCACGCAAGAATACTGGAGTGGGTTGCCATTCCTTTCTCCAGGGGATCTTCCTGACCCAGGGATCGAGCCCACATCTTGTACCTCCTGCATTGGCAGATGGATTCCTTTCCCACTGCACCACCTGAGAAGCCCATAATATTAATACAAGCTACTAAATTAGGAAAGGGTCATTTTTAAGAAATGGGGAGGGGTGCCACATTCAAACTTCTACATGTAGGGGGAGTGGGAGAACAGTTGCTTTTCATAATGGAAATACAACTTTTATTTAAAGAAACTTTTAAAAATTTAAACAATCATGTGCCCTAGGCGTTGTGCACAACACTTTACCTTTATTATTTCATTTAATCTTTATAGCATGCTTGAGTTAGATACCATTATTTGTGTTCCAATAGACTTGGAAGGTCATTAACTATTAACTGAAGGTCATTCAGTTAATAAATTAAAGAGACTTTTGAGTTTTTCAGAGTGCCTCCCTCAGGATCATTATGCTCTGCTAAATTTATTTACCTTTGCTATCTTTTGATGAAGGAGTGGGAAGCACAGACAGGAGAAGGAAAAGGTGGTGTAATTATGGCCATACAACTGGCTGTTGTTCAGTCTTTGATGAAAGTGTACCAGAAATGACATAGGTTCTTGACTCCTTAATGAAATATTTTGCTATTGTCTATCTAAAATGATGGACATATATGGAGTATGTTATGGAGGAGAAGAAAATTTATTTTGAAAGAAGAGAAACAAATAGTTAACTGTTTGTTAATAAATGTATTGGATCAGTGAGTAGTACCTGGGATACGCTGGAAAAAAGTATAGCTCATGTGATTTTTCATATGTGTCACAAGCTTTAGCCCATTATAGGTAGAGTACACTATTACATGTGCTGCAAATCCCTGTTGCTACATCCTCTTTACTGTGAGCCTAGAAAGTGAAGTGCTTGATTTCAAGGTTTCCTTGCAGCTAGAGGTATATGTGGGACCCAGTTCTGGCTAATGAATGGAAGTGGAAATTTGTTGGAGAAGACTTCTCTAAGTAAAAGGACAAGCTTCCTAAGGAGAGGTCCTTCAGACTTCTGTTTCACCTAAACTTGGATGTAGTTTCTGAATGTGTAGTAATTTGTCATGATAGAAAGAATCACAGAAATGCTCACCAGCCACTCCCTTTCTTCATAAACTCCCCATGGTTTAAGCTTTTGGTCAGTTATTCAGTTTCTTCCAACCCAGTCTACTCCTAATTGATGCAAGTGCCATTGTATCTTTCCTGTTTTCTACAAACCATCAGTATATTATGCCTGGGTTTAGTTTCGGGAGTGCATGATCATAAAGGTTACATGGCAATTCCCAGTCCCCCATGAACTCTGGATAGCTCCCGTGTTTCTGTTTAAGACACCATAGGTGATTCCTCTTTCCCGAGACAGGCCAGAGCCATCCCCTCCTGTGTGCCTTTGGGTAATGCTGTTGCTCCTGCTGGAAACCTTCAGGGTCATCCTGAACTGTTGTCCCCCTTGTGAAGTCTTGTCCGATTCTCTCAGGCTCAGTACTCATGCATATCCTCCCATATATCCCCTTAACAATCTGTTCTTATCTTTACTATAATGCTGATTCTTTGTTTGGTAATCACATATTTACTTTCGTGTTTTTACCATTAATCTGCGAGCTATTAGAGGTCAGGATTCATGTCATACATGTCAGACACACAACAGGTGCTCAGTAAATATTTTGTTGTTGATTAATTTTTTCCTCCTTTGATTCCCCCTGAAACTTTATTCTTACTTCTTTTTGGCACATGTCATTAACTTTTCCTACTTTTTAACTCAGTGAATGTGCTACTTGGAGGCAAGGATTCTGCCTTACTTATCTTTGCATCTTGAACGTATTTTTAAGCTAAATTTATATTTGATGAATTGAATTGGGCTGTTAATAGTTAATATATTAAGCATATCTCAATTATCATGTTAATTGCTACTTCCCCTGGGGGTGGGGAGAGAAATGAGGGATGAACTGTAAGTATCCAGTTCACTGAAGGGGTTTTTAAAAATCTCTCATATTTAAGTTAAAAGTGAAAAATTAATTTGCTATAGAAAGAAACCCATTCCCACATTCCCTGATTCAGAAGTGTTTGAAGGATATAAAAGAAGAATCTGTTTTCAAGAACTTTCCAGTTTCCCCTCTCTAGTAGTCAATCCAGTTCAAGTGCAATTTAATAAGTTAATTGCAATATGTGATTGACAGAGGCAGGGGACAATGTCTGATGTGAGGACTTCTCTATAAAAAAAATTATGATAATAACTAAGGATCCTATTATTTCATTAAGAACTCTATGTCTTGGCTGATGCACAGCAAGACTTTCTCAGAAATCTACCTTAGAAGTGATTGATATCAAGCCTGTATTTGTCCATTATGTCACCAAACCAGAAATGGAGAAAATGTTGATCAAGATCAGTTTGAACCTTAACTCTTGTGAGCCTAAAGGTCTAAAATGGGAAAGAGTATCACGTGGTAATTTGGTTAAAGCTGTCTTTTATCTTGCCAGGTTTACTTAGGAACTGAAGCATAAGAAGGTAATAAGCAACCATGAAATTACCTAGATTAAAAACAAAAACAAAAACTTGTAAAAAAAAAAAAAAGTTTCCATGATAAATAAGCAGAAAAGGGGGCAGGGGAGTGGAGGAAATGTTTCATTATGTAACAAAAATGAATTTAGAATAATAAAAATTTAAAAAACTCATAAATATGATTTTTTTTTTAAAGTTGTCTTTCTGGAAACCAAGAGGCTTTAGTTTTAAGTATTTTGTTTCTGAATCAGAAATTGCAATAAAGCTGTGCATGAAGAATGCACTTATGTCTATTTTTTCACATTTTAGATAATAATTTGATATTTACACCATTAAGTATTATTTTTAAAAGTTGAATTATATTATTTCAATATTTGGTCGCCTTAAAGCAATATTCCTAAAGTGACTTTTCCTGTATACTAATTTTCAATAAAATGTTAAATGGTGGAATACTTCTTAAATTTTAACATTTTATATAGAGTTTAAGAAAACATTTTATTGAATGTGAAGCAATGGAGGAATATAAAAAGATTTTCAACATAGTAAAGTATTTTTTATTAAAAATAAAGGGAAAAAATAATATCGAATGGTACTTAAATGCAAAAATGAAGTTACATCACAAAACTTTTCCTCCCTCCCAAGTAGATACATCTCATGCTTCATTTTACAGCAGGATAGTTGTTCATCTAACCTAAACATTTACAGTAACTGATTTATTCACCATTGAAAATCAAATCCATTGCAGCTCAGATAATTTCTCTGCATTAGGAAAATGAATAAATTAAAAAGTCGGCTTCAGCAATTTAGTCCTCAGCAATTTAGAGATTCTGCAAGCTCAGTAGATGTCAAAACCTGCTGATACCTAACAGAGTCAACTCCAAGTTTGTGTATCCCGGTCCACTCTACCTTTCCATCAGGCAGTACATGTGGAAATAGAAAAGCAGCTCTCTAATTAATCAAAGTCAGATGTGCCTGAACGCCTGGAGTTGCTGCTGATCCTTGTCCCAGCTTCTCCCATGTTCTCGCTCTATGTTTTTACCTTGAAAACTTCTGCTCTGAGCTGGGAATGCCTGAAGGGCTTGCACGGTAAGTCAATGTGAAATTATCTCAGCAGGAAGAAGTTGCTTTTCAGCTTAAATGATTTAAGGCAGCAATTTTTCACACTCTCAAACTCTGACAAACGCCCAGATTGCCTCTCATGTCTGACTTCAAAATATTCAAAGAAAAGCTATTTTTATTAAAAACACTCTAGAGAAAATTGTATGTCACTTGTTCTCTGATATAACTTCATTTCTCCTGACAGTGACAATTTTCACCTCAGTACAATTTCTTTATTTTTTCCAAAGCTAATTCTGCTTAATATTAGTATTTATACAAACTCTTATCAACTTGTCTCTGTGAAATATTCAAGGGTGTCAGGTAAATGTTGCTCACTGTCATTCATCTTCTTTGGGTGTTCAAAGTGATCAATCGATTTATAACTACACTTAGTTACTTTGGATATTATTGTTTTATTTGTAAGGGAGAACTTAACAGTTGTTAAAACCCCTTGTTTGATAAACCTGTTCCTGCAACAGCAAGGATTTCCAAACTTGATGACACGTGTCTGTTGCCAAAGATCATAAAAGTTTACATTAATAAATCTATTTGTTCTATGCCTTTAAATAAAGCAGGTAATACAGTGCATGTTTTGTCTTATGCAGCTTACATGTTAATAAGATTACAGCGGATGTCATATTGCACTGAAACATCACATTTGCTTTATTATGAATGCTGGCAGTGCAGAAACATCACATTATAATCACTTCAAAAAAGAAATATATTCTGCATATTTTCATATGTGTTTATAATTCCACTAAACCTCAGTAGAATCAAACTCAGTAGGGACAAGAATGACAGAAGGTTTAATGTTCCAGAGTCTGCTGAAATCTTGGTGCACTGATATATAGCAGGATGGTTAATATGTATAAGGTTACTTGTGACCTGTGACCTCAAAGCATATCTTCTGGCCTTATCACATTTCCATGAGAAAAAGTAACCAGCTGCTTGTGAATTTCCCACAAATATTTTGGAGCTTTTTTAAAGGGTTAATTCTGTTTCTCACTGTGAAAGCCTGAAGTAAAGTGTTTATGAAGGTAATATGAGCAGTAACCATTATCCAGGTACTGCAGCGATGGAACAAACTCCTTTTTTAAGTATATGTACCAATTTCCTGCAAGTATGCCTTTTATATTCCACTAAATGTTTCATTTCTAAATAAAACTGGATCATTTTTTATTTCATTTCTATCCATCATAAAGAAAAGGAAAGAATTACCTGGCAGCCTTCTTCACACACAGTGCTGGGGTCGCATCAGTGGAAGTACATCAAATACAGCAGGGAAGTGTGTTTCATAAATTTCAGTGTTACAACAATGTAATACACAGCTCCAACATGAACACCCCTGCTCGAGAAGTTGTCATCTTTCCAGTCTGTGACTTGAAACATGTTTTTTTGTTTGGAAGCCACAGCTACTTTGATTTTGCTTAACTTCTTTAAGTTGTATCTACCATAGTTATCAGCTCACCAAAGGGAAAAATGATTTATGTTTTAAGACATACTTAAACATAATCTGTATGTTCCTCGATATTGAAACATTTTTAAGATAATTTTTGGATATATGATGAAATCTGTGAGTAGTTGATAGTTAACCTAAGTAATTGTTGAGAAGTCAAAACTTTACTGGCAAAGCAACTTTGTGTACACACACACACAGGCACATGAACATGCTTTTCAGAAGCTTTTAAAGTTTGTTATGTGTTAAAATTTACTTGACATTAAAAAAATGAGTATTCAATAAAAATGTTCATGATAAGTATATTATTTCTTCTGCATATTCAAAATAAGAAGCTGTGCTACAATATTGTTTAGGATTCTTATTTCTTATTGATAAATTCAAAATATGTTGTAATCATGAATTGGTTAAATGCTTTGTTTCTATTTTACAATGTATGCATACAGGTGGGAAGAAATCATAGGATTTGTTTCCTAACTAAAATATTTGCAACTTTATCTTATTGTATATTTTAGCTGCGTTATGGGAAAATAGAAATTGCTATTTGAAGTAAGATTATCTCATATATACCAATGAGATTATTATTGAGCCAAAGGAATTTACATTAAGCTTTATATTTTAATTTAAAAATGAGTCATTCTATATTCTTATTTATAAAATGATGCTATTTACAAAAGTACCTAATTTGATCATTTAAGATCTTAAGAAATTCCCTATTGAACATTAAAATAAATATTTTAATATCTATAAAGGGATATATAAATGATAATACACAAATATATGAACTAAATTTGTGTGTATTATCCATTTGTATATAATTTAGCCTTATACTGGTTGGTTCACCAAAACCATTCAGTGAAATATATTTAGTATTTTATATTTCAATTCTTTTAAAAATAAAATAAGGGTTTATTATTTAAATTTATGTTTTTATTTTATCCTTAGTGTTAAAGTGTCTTGTATTTGAATAATTGTTTGCGGAATATTTAAAATATGAAATGTAGTAAAAGTTGAAAACTTGGTAGAACACACACATGCATGCTCAGCCCTTATGTTTAGGTTAAGAACTAATTCAGCAATGCCACTTTGAGCAATCCACAGAGTCTGCCTTTGTCCCTGAATCTAGTCTAAACATTTTTGTAATACAAAAAAGAAATTATCTGGACTTTTTCAATGTGATCTATGCCAAGAAATCAAGGAAAGTGATAAAAGCTGAAAGAGAGAGTATGCATTAGTGAATATTTATATTGGCAAGATCTGAAAATTTTATAAAAGTAAAACAAACACAGAGGTTGCTTATTTCTGAAAGGAAATTGGCCTCACTGAATTTCTTTCAGGAAAACATTATTGCTCAAAATGATATAAATCTCTATTGCTATCTCTAGCAAATTAACTTGAAATGCTGGCAGTGCCAAGAAGGTGCATTAAGTTTTCTCTTGTTTACCTTTTCCTAATCACCATAAAAATCCTTAGTGAAACAATTATTCTTTAAACAATCAGGACAATATATCTCTATAAAGGAGAAAATCGATTTAACAACAAAACTAGATTTATCTCTATTGATCATGAGGCGTTCAGTGTAATTTTAGTGAATTATGCCTGGCTTTCATTTCCTAGCAGAAATTTTTCAGTGATGCTCGAAAGGCAAATTGCAAACCTACTACCATGGTCTTTTGCATGTTATTTACCTGTCCTAATCACTTCTTTAAAAAAAAAAAAAAAAGACATATACAGGAGAATGAACCAAATATTTATTTTCTGTTACATGAAACAGTATAACTATTGTGTGTGCCTTATTTAATAGACTTACCTAGGAACCTGATATCATTTCTTTCAATTCATTAGTAAAGAAATCAGGTCTCTATAAAAGGATTCAGTGTTAACAAAACAAATCCAAGTTTATCATATGAGAACAGAATTAGAAAGATTAAGAAGCAACATGATTTTTTCTTCTTAAATATGAGTTATTTTTAAAGATATTATTAACACTTTCATTTTAGCAACTTCTTGTCAAGCAAGAAGGAAACACAAAAGAACTGGAGGCAGATCAAGAAAGATTTAGTATTTGTACCACTTGAAGACAAATATGAAAATATCAATGTTCCAAAAATATCTTAGAGATGTTATTTGTCATATTGTTATAAGTCATATTGGCTTATTTCTCTTTCAATAGAAATGAAAATACTCGAGCTAAATGTATTTGGTCAATGTAGTCATAGAATATTTCTTTCTGTGAAATATTGTACATTGTCCTCTTTTGCTGCAAGAATTAGAAAATTTTATAAATAAGTCAGCCTTATTTAGAAAAGGGTAATTAAGAAATTCATGTTCATGCAAGAAGTTTAAGCAAGGAATATACCTAACCATAAAATTAAAGAAATTTCCTGTGTAAACCTTAAATCACATTTTAATAAACAAAATAATGCTATTATTCAGTCAGTAGATAATAATTTTCTTATTTTATAAATTGTAACTTTCGCTTTTATTATAAATAATGTAAATGATGTGCTTGTTAAATCAAATAAATGGAGGATAATACACTAAATTAACCCATGTGAAAGACTAACTCATTTTACTGTTGCTAAAATTTGAATTCACTAATTCAGGTCAGTTCAGTTGTTGCCATGTATTCTTAACAAAGTCCATGTTCCATAGCTATTCAAAAAATCCAAAGTAATTTTTATTTTGTTACATTAATGATACCTCAAGCTATTTTCCATCACACTTAAAGACATTGGTGGTGTTTTGTGTATTCATGCAAATTAGTTCTAATAAAATTGCTGTATTCAATTCTAACTAAATTTATAAAAAACAGCTTATTAACATGAATAACATTCCAAAAAGTATCTAACATCAAAGGGGAACAGTTTATGACACATAAGAAAGGAAAAATTTTAATTTGAAATATTGAAGTTATATTCAAATGCAAAATAATCATCCTTTTTAAACCATTGACCATTAATTAAAGCAAAATTGACAGAATTAATTGAGTTTAAAATATTAAATGTGATATATAAAAGCATGTCTATTGAAAACCATACAAATCACCTAGACTAGCAAAATACATCAAAATTGATCCCATAGATCTAGGCAGATTATAATCATATTTATAACATGTAACCCTTTGTTTAAAATTGATAATAGTAATATGAATGTATCATTATGATATTGAATTGCAGCTTTCAAATTAGACTAGTAAAACTTTTAGAAATAATATTTTCAATTTGTTTTCCTATGATATGAATAGCTAATCTAGGATATCATATTTTAGTGACGATTTCCCTGTTATAGGTACACAATCTTATCCTCAAATGTAAGTAAACTGAGCTAGTTGTATACATTGTTTCTTTTAGAGAAAAATGGAAAATACCTAGTGGTTTTCATAAAAGAGGTAGTTGCTAAACTGAATTTTAATAAACCAATAAAGTAATGTTATTGTTCAATAGGTAATAATTGCCTTTATATAAACTCAAAAATATTGTTTAGAGTGATTAATATACAATGCTCCATTATGCATCTGGGAGTGTTGATGCATAATTTTTAGTTCTAATGTTATTATGTAATTGAGAGAACATGTTCATTTGCTCTAATAACTACTAAGATGCACTTAATAAAATGAAATGTAATAATACTTGTAATTTAATCTATTCATGGAAGTAATTTTTAAAAGTCTACCACTTTCCTTAATGTGGATAACATTCATAATTTATAAAGTGTTGTGATGCAGAATTGACAATGCCATTGTTTTTTACACTTTGAGATGATTCTGCAGGCTTCGTATCATCTGCATACCAACCTCGGGATTATCAAGGGCAAACAAAAGATAATTAATACCAGAAACAGGCAAATGCAGGAGCTACTGACTGAGGGTTCTCATTTAATGTAAGACTTCTGAAAACCAGAAAATGAAATAACCATAGAAAAGCTTCTCTGAAAAAAATATTTCAATATTCTATTATTTATATAAACCTTGCCCCAATATCCCAGTTTGTAGAGGTATCTTATCAAAGAGTATAGTTTCAAGGTGGTATAGTCATCATCTATAATGGAGTTAGAAAATGTTACTTTTAAAGAGTGAATTTCAAATTATATATTTTATAATTTTAGTTTCCTTAATATAAATTATAATCATTAATTTATTTATAATGTGTGTAAAAGCATGGAAAGCAAACTACTGCCATAATAACTTCTATTATGTTTTAACATTTACTAACAGGGTACAATAAAAAGGAAACAATTAGACTATTTCATACTTAGCTGTAGTTTATATAACATTATATACAGATATTATGTGTATAAATGTTGAATCTAAATCATTAAAATATTTATGTACGTGAAATAATGCTAGTAGCAGAGAATATGCTATGTTAACCCTGACTATAGTACTATCTTACTACTTAAGTGAAGTTATTTATATTTTCCAAACCAAATTCTCTTTAACTTTCTGTAAATTGCTATTCATGTGATTCATATATATTGTTGGTATTTTCATTTTACACTACAATGCATAGCAATTGTCAAATGTTTTAAATACTGAACTTCTAAAGTTCTGAAATAATAATTATAAAATTATGTTTGAAATAAAATGACAGTTCATAACAAATTCAAGTATTAAAGACTTTTTAAAATGTTTAGGCTTCTATGATAAAGTATCATGTTATTAACAATTTTAACTGAAGTGGGTAAGTTAGTGACAAGTCTCAGAGTTTACAATTATAAAAGAAAAAAGAATCTTATTGGAATATGATGTTTTTTTTCCCATGGATATAATCACAGTTCAAGTCCTCTGGAAATAATTATGCATTTTGGAGCTCTGATATGATACAGTTGCTAGTTCATTTCCCAAACACCACCATTAAGTGGATATTCCATAAAAACTCTCATTGGCAATGTGATTGAGAAGGGTTTATTTCCTTTTAAGTTACTTTTTTTTCTTGTTTTATGTCAATACCAACTATTCTGCACAACTTTCAAAAGAGGTCAAAAGAGACTATATGTCATATTTAATTCTTTTCTACGTGGAGCCTGGGTTAACTGCACCATATGATTAACTTTTAAAGTATCAAGTCATTGTCTATAAAAGTATGCACAGTTAATAATAAAATAAATCTCTCTTATGCCACACAATTGTTAAATAGGTTGGTCCTATCTCCAGCTTCTTTCCTCCACATTTATTTTCCTATTGTTATGTCCCAGGGCCCATCTTCAGTTTTCTATCCCTTCAAGATAATCTTCTCATATTTCCCATTTAATGACCATGACAAAGCCTATCTTCAGTTACCATCTACTGTCCTGAAACTCTCTTCTAAAATTTAGGCCTAATCCAGGGGATCTTCCTAACCCAGGAATCAAACCAGGGTCTCATTATGAGCTCCCAAATGAGCGTGTGTAAAAATTTATCATTTACCTTTACTTTTACCACAACCTCCCCTGGTAGTTCATGTGGTAAAGAATCTGCCTGCAATGCAGGAGACCCTGGTTTGATTCCTGGGTTGGGAAGATCCCCTGGAGAAGGGATAAGCTACCCACTCTAGTATTCTTGGACTTCCCTGGTGGCTCAGACAATAAAGAATCCACCTGCAATGACTGACCTGGTTTGGATCACTGGGTTGAGAAGATCCCCTGGAGGAGGGCATGGCAACCCACTCCAGTATTCTTGCCTGGAGAATTTCGTGGTAGGCTACAGTCCATGGTGTTATAAAGAATCAGACATGACTGAGCGACTAAGCACAGCACAACCAGTGACATAAGCCTAGAATCTAGGAGTCATCCTGGATTTCTTTTCAGTCCTTATTAATTCAACCAAAAGTCCTACTATTTTACATCCTCAGGATATCATCTCTTCATTCCCACTGCAGCTTCTAGAATTTATCACTATTTCTTATCCTAATAGTTCTTTCCATCTTCAATTTTAAACACTTCCAATCAATTTTCTAAATCAAAAGTCAGCAAACTTTTCTATAAAGGGCCAAATAGTGGAAATTTCAGGACACACATCCAGTCTCTATTGGCAACTATCCAACTCTGTAAGTTGTAGCAGGAAAACAGCCATCAACACTAGTAAAAAGATAGACATGGCTGTGTTCCAAAAAAACTTTACAAAAAAAAGCAGATAGATTTGGCAGATAGGCTTTAGTTTTCTGACTCCTGATCTAAATTACTCCCAGAGTAAAATTTCTAAATGGCAAATCAGATCCCATTTCTAGCTTATTTACTCATCACTTTTCATCATCTGCAAAAAAATTCTAACCCCCTTGTGATGATATAAAGAATCTTTATGGTATTGTTTCTACTTTCCACTGCCACCCACACACTCTATATGTGTCCCTTTCCATCAATTTATAGTTGTCTAAATCATCATTCTTTATCTGTTTGTCTTTGCACAGGTTAGTCCTATTGTACGGGATAAAAGAATGTGCTTTATTATTAATTTTCTTGTTGTTATTTTCTACCCATGAGGATGAAGACCACGTTTTACTTACCTTTGTATCTGTTAGTTCAAGCAGATTGATACTTATTGGTGGTGACTTAAACAGTTTAAGTTAAATAATCACTGATTTCATTGCTTGATTATATGTCCAACTATATCAAATAAGTTGAGCTCTTCTTTTAATCATGTACTGATAAACATTAGTCTAAATCAAGGCACATAACAAGGCACATGACTGGCTTAACTGTTTCTACTAAAATGACCCAGAATTGTGCTAATTTGACTGAATGGAAATATTTTACTATAACTACAGCTACAGTCTTCTTGATTTAACTGAAAAATACTTCAAGAAGATTTTAGTTACGTATGTATGGTTTTTCCTGTGGTCATGTATGGATGTGAGAATTGGACTGTGAAGAAGGCTGAGCGCTGAAGAATTGATGCTTTTGAACTGTAGTGTTGGAGAAGACTCTTGAGAGTCCCTTGAACTGCAAGGAGATCCAACCAGTCCTTTCTGAAGGAGATCAGCCCTGGGATTTCTTTGGAAGGAATGATGCTAAAGCTGAAACTCCAGTCCTTTGGCCACCTCATGGGAAGAGTTGACTCATTGGAAAAGACTCTGATGCTGGGAGGGATTGGGGGCAGGAGGAGAAGGGGACGACAGAGGATGAGATGGCTAGATGGCATCACTGACTCGATGGACGTGAGTCTGAGTGAACTCCGGGAGTTGGTGAGGGACAGGGAGGCCTGGCGTGCTGCAATTCATGGGGTCGCAAAGAGTCGGACACGACTGAGCGACTGATCTGATCTGATGTATTTTAGAATTCAGAAATGCCTTGTGGCAGTTAAAGATGGCCATATATTTTGACACATGTCCTGTTGAGATATAGAGTCTGTTTTTCTCTCTCCTAGAATCTGGGCTGGTCTATGACTGCTTTGATCAAGAGAGCATATTGGAAGTGATGCCATGCCATTGCTGGGCCCAGCCTTTGGAAAGGCTGGCAGTTCTGTCCTGATTTCTTGGAGCCCCGAGCTGCATTTTAGAAAGTCCAGCTTTGTATAAGTTCACGCTGTAGCTGCAGAAACCGTGTGTAGAGGCACTGGGGCCACATGGAAGGAAAGAGTGGTCCTGTTGTGCTATACTTTCCAGGCATACTTGTCAAGGTTATAGGGAGTAAGTGAACCTAAGTGGGACCTTCCAGAGCAGATCAGCCACTAACAAAATACTGCCAAGTGACCTCAGTTGATTCCTATGGAGTAGGAGAATTGTTCAGTCAAGACCTATCAAAATTTGAAAGAAAAAAAGTCACTCAGTCGTGTCCAACTCTTTGCAACCCCATAGACTATACAGTCCATGAAATTCTCTAGGCCAGAATACTGGAGTGTGTAGCCTTTCCCTTCTCCAAGTGATCTTCCCAACCCCAGGGATCGAACCCAGGTTTCCTGCGTTGCAGATGGATTATTTACCAGCTGAGCCACAAGGGAAGTGCAAGAATACTGGCGTGGGTAGTCTATCCCGTCTCCATTGGATCTTCCTGATCCAGGAATCAAACCAGGGTCTTCCGCACTGCAGGCAGATTCTTTACCAACTGAGCTATCAGGGAATATGAGCAGGTAACAATTTTTGACCCACACAATTATGAGATAGGATTAAATAGCATTTTGGAACACATGGTATATAGCAATAGATAACATACAAAAGACATTTAAACATGTAAGATACATGAATTATAATTTGTAAGTAATGGCTGAAATTATAGGATTTCATACTGTGAAATGACTTTTATCCATGTACTTCATACAATCAATACATTATCTTAATCTAAAACAATTTCATTTCTCTATTTTAAGTAATCAAACTTGGATAAATAATAAGTTATTTACATGATCTTTTTATTCAAAATGAGGCTGTTTACCAAAAAATGTTTAGTGCATTTTATTTATTTAGAACTTTATCTTATTAAGCATTTGATGTAAAGTATTTTATTCAACTGATTCATATATACCCCTAAATTAATCCCATTACAGCAGATATATGGGAAGCAGGGACTTGAAGAGGAGATGGCTTGCTTCAGATCACCCAGTGAAGATAGCAAATCAATACTAGAATCTGGAGTTTTCAGAATCAGTGTTCCTTTATCTTTTAATTTTATCCATGTTGTTTCTGGGGATTCTCAGGTGGTGCTAGTGGTAAAGAAGCAGCCTGCCAATGCAGAAGACACAAGCGATGCAGGTTTGATCCTTGGGTTGGGCAGATCTCCTGGAACAGGAAATGGCAACCTGCTCTAGTATTCTTTTTTTTTTTTTTAATTTATTTATCTTTAATTGAAGGGTAATTGCTTTACAGTATTGTGTTGGTTTCTGCCAAACATCAACATGAATCAGCCATAGGTCTACATATGTCCCCTCCCTCTTGAGCCTCTCTCGCACCTCTTCTCCCCATCCCACACTTCTAGGTTGTTACAGGGCCCCACTTTGAGTTCCCTGAGTCATACAACAAATTCCCATTGGCTCTTTATTTTACATAAGGAAATGCATGTTTCAATATTGCTCTCTCCTTACATCCCACCCTTTCCTTCCTCCCCACCTGGTGCCTGGAAAATCCTATAGACAGAGGAACCTGCTGGGCTACAATCTATGGGATTGCCAAGAGTCAGACACGATAGCACACATGCACACTGTCTAGTATCAAGCTGCCAATATCTGAAACTTCTATGCCAACATTTTATGTAAAGTCTGATACATATCTCAGGAAACACACCAAAACGTTTCCTTGAATTAACTCATGTGATATCTTCTAATGACAGTAGGGATCGTCTGTGTATACCTAGAGAACACTTTTGGTTTAATATTTGTTTTAACGCTAATGTATGAATGAGTAGGACTGTTTGAAGATTGTAATTATTAGGGAATTTAAAGCAGAAATTTAGTATGTATAAGCAGTATATTTGTATGTATAAGCATTTTATTTCCATGTTTGCTGAATATGAATTTCAGGATTCAAAAGTTCAGCACAATTTTCGCCACTATTAGTCTTTGAAACATACAAAACACTATACTCTCTGTACTATTTATATGCACAAGAATCAGCTGACATGTGAGTTAATCAACTATTGAAAGAAGTTGTTTTAGTGTTACAGATCTAAACTATAAATCTGTATTACCATCCAGTTTTCTTCTTAGGTTCTTTCTTTTTGCCTTAAAAATTCCTCCTAATATCCCTAATTATTTCCACTGTACCAATATTTTTAGAAAATTATATTCATTCTCATTGTTCATATTCCTCAAATATCAGTAGGTTATCATCTTTACCATTAAGCGCTGCGTAACCATGTTCTATCAAGTGAGATCCTGTAAGCTTTCTTCATTAATTACTGTCACCTTTTCTCTTAATCGTTTTGAATTTTTGAAACTTTCTTTAATTTGCCTTCTCAAATTGGGATACCTAAAATTAAACGTGCTATTCAGAGTTTTTCATTGTAGCCTTTCTCATTGCCTTACAGCATTAATCATAAGATTATTTACCTCTTTTAAGGGTTTCATTTTCAATGATGTCCTAGTTAAGATGCATTCAAAAAAATTAAAATGCCATAGTTGAAACACAAGCCTACAATTCTATATTGACTCTCTGAATAGTAAAACTTAACTGTGTGCTAAGACATCAATAGAGTGAGGTAATAAAAAAAATGAGAAAGATTTCTATGAAAACTGAGAAATACCGGAGGTTTTCTGAAACAAAAATTTATGCATTGTTGTAGGCAAAGGATTGCATGCCAGGTCATTGACTTGTGTCAATCTTAGAGAAGTTGCTTTTTATTTAAATATTTCCAGAAAAGACTGACTGCCATAGGACAGTCGTTTGTGTGCATTATTGGGGAACGTACACATTTTAAAAGAATTTAAACTTAGCTCTGTCTTGTGTATATGAGTGCATGCATGTTTGTATAATGTATATAATTTTCCTTTGCTCAAGATAGTAAAAATAGTCACCCCAACTGGATAATATTACAAATAATAACAAGTGAAAATACAATTTTCTAACTAGTGATGAAGGCAAAAAATCCTTCCAGATATTTTCCCATGAAATATTGTACCTATACACTTAGTTACTTTGCCACTATAAAACTATTTCTTCAAGAGTTCTAATATTGAAATGCTGTTAAATATTTGGAAGTCCTTGAGAAACTGTACAGTATCTAACTAATAGTAGACAGAATGGATAAGCATTCCATTTTCTAGAAAAATAATTTTCAAAATATTCTGCCTACATCAAAACATTTTCTTACCTAAACATTTTTATACAGTTTTGCATTTGGGGGATGTTTTTCTTGAAATGCTTTCCTTTTGGGGGTGGTATTCATCTTGATAAGTAGTTTCTATTAACAATGATAAAACTACTGAAGAATAGAAAAAGAGATCTTAAAAAAGAAATCCAGATAAAACTATGAGGATATGTTATAAAAAACAAAAACAGTGCTTGCTAGATCATGAGCCGATTAATTAGAGAAGAAAACAAATTCTCCTTCTTTCATTCACTGAATCTTATATATGATTGTGCACCTACCTGAGTAGGGGCGCATGGAGGCCCGGAAGTCCTCTTTGTTCAGTCCTGGTTCTCATCAAACTTACCAGTAGTTGGATTCACCAGCATGAGAGTAGATTCTGGGTATGAAATCAAAAGAAGGAGGAAATATGAAGAACACCTCACAGAGAATAAATTTCATGAGGATAATGATTTTGTAAGATAAGAGCTAGACTTAATTAAGTATCATTACTGATTAAGCACTGTGGTAAGTACTTTCTGTGTATTAACTCATTTAATCATCATAACAACCCTAATTATTATGATTCTCATGTGATGGATGAAGAAGCTGAGACACAGAGAGGCTAGGTAATGTTCTACACTCTAACTGCTAGTATCGGAGTAGAGCTGGTAATTGAATCAGGAAGTCTGGTTCTGTCTGCCCTAATTACTCCAGTGATTCTCAAACATCAGAGTATATCCAAATCACTTGCAGAGCTTATTGGAACACTGATTCCTGGGCTCCATCCCCAGAGTTTCTGATTCATTATGTCTACAAAGCAGACCAAAACTTTACATTTCTAATGAGCTCCCAGGAATTCTGATGCCTTTGGAGTGGGGACCACACCTTGAAAACCACTGTTTACACTGTACTCCCTTTTAGGAGTTATTCTTGACAAGCCAGATAGCATATAATTTTAGGTTCTGTAAAATTTTGCTTTAAGGGATTTAAATGTTTACTTATATCAAAGCAAATAATGGATCAACTCAAAGAAATGGTGTACATTCTAATAAAGCTAACCATTAGAAAACATAATTGGGCACAGATTCATTCATTTGTAATCATTTATTTAATTGCAAATCATAGGTTTAGGGCTTGAAATACAGTGAAGGAAAATGTATTGGCCTTGCTCTCAAAAAATTCAGTCTAGGAACATGTATAAGCAAACAACTGAACAATAGTCTCATGAGTTTTGCAGTGGTCAGGCTGTGTGGATTGAAAGGGTCAGAAACAGTTTCACAGAGGAGGTTTTGAGTTGTCATAAAGTGCGAACAGAAGTTAACAGTGATATGCATTCTAGTGAAGAGGGTATACGCCAAGTTATGGAGATGAGAAAGGGCACATTGAATATTGGAAATTATTAAGAATCTGACTGACTACAGCTCAGGGTTGGAGCAAAGGAGAGGGAGGCTAAGTAAAATAAGATTAACATCAATATCTAGGAATATATGAAAGCATGGTGACTTCCTGGACTTTGGATGAGAAGTCATTAAGAGGTTTTAAGCAAGAGATGGGTTCAGTGGTGCTTCCTAGGAAGGTGACTGGCAAATGCAGAGTTAACAGTGAAAACCTAGGAACTGTTTGGAGACGACACTGTAGAACAAGTGTCCTTGTCCCTTAGCGGGAAGGAGTCCAGTCCAGGCATGAAAGGATATGGGAGTGATATAAAATAATGGCTGTGGGGTTGAATTAAAACAAGTAGGTTAGGAAAAAGGTCACATCTGAATGGTGCTATTTTAAGTGTTTGTAGATTTTAATCCACATATTACTTGGAAGAAACCCTGCATCCATA